>NC_079447.1:39540335-39850335 GCF_903798145.1 Danio aesculapii | reverse complement strand
GCACTGTCAACCCTGGGACCTTATATAGACAGGTGTATGCCTTTTCAAATCATGTCCAATCAACTGAATTTACCACAGGTGAACTCCAATTAAGCCGCTGAAACATCTCAAGAATGATCAGTGGAAACTGAATGTACCTGAGATATTCTTATTTTTAACTGTTTGTGAAAAAATGTTAAAATGACAGTTAATATGTCTATTTTTTACACATTGATTCACACATTTGCATTGCTGGGAGCAGGAAAGAGACAGGCTGCACTGGTAAGCAGTATCTTCATAATATCGTTTAATTAAAATAAATGATCAACAAATTAATCTGTCTTGACAATCTTTACAAGTGAAGGCATTATCTACACACAATATGAATTCCCAATTAGAAAAATGCTACAAACTATAAAATACTATTGATGAAATCACTTAAATAACAGACAAATCCAAATGCCCAACACAAGCAGGCTGCGTTCCAGACCAGTTCAGCTCGATGACGTATAATCTACGACATTACCTGATGTCCCATTTAGCAACTTGATAGCAACCTTCTTTTTAAAGCAGCGTAACCGATTAAAAAAAATTAAGAGTGGGATGTAACGTGTTTTATGTCGTGGAAAAAACGTGAAAGTATCTTGAGTTTGTGTTAGCCACGGACCTTATTTAAGTGATTTAACTGAAAACCCATTGAAAAAACCCATTGACATTGGGACGAGGGAACCGGAACTGCTAAAATGCTTACTCGCTTCCGGGTTTTTGCATACAAATTGAGGTCATAGTTCCTCCACTATATTACAAATACATATAAATTAGAATTGTTTATGGAAAGCATCCTCAATGCACTGTGATGCTCTGAGATATCAAATTGAACCGAATAGATGGCATGATAATTCAGACCAAACCGAACCGTGAGACCAGTGTAGGTTCACACCTCTACTCATTCTGAAGGCAAAAGGTGCCACAACCAAAAACTAAAAAGGAGCACCTATTAAAGTTTCCAGTATCCCCTCCAAAAAATAAACATAATGGGTCACTGATCACAAATCAAACTACTCATGACAGTCATTAAAATGTAATTTAAAAAAGTGTTACCCATTTTAACATCTTGCTGTATGAGCTTCTGCTCAATGTCTTCTCGTGTTTTCTCGCTCTTTTCCAGCTTCTGCATCATGCTTCCCACATCCACCAGAGCTCCCTTGTAGACGATCAGACTCCCTGACTCACCGCTCTCATCCGGCTCTCGCTTGATCTTCTGGCTGGTCAGTAAAATCTGGTTACCTGTGGCACACAGAGGGTTTTTCATGGATATGTGCTCTAGTGTTACAAATGAGCTTCTCAGTGTCAGTCATCCTCCTCTTTGCACACCTAAAAGGTTGTCTACATGAGCCTCAGAGGTCAGTGTGGGGCTAGGCTCATCTTTAGGCCTGTCCGTCAGCTTTCGATAATGGCACGATTCTTTAACCAAAGGTTTGTTTAACAACTTCTTCACCTGAAAGGATAGAAAAAAAACAGTCATTTAATAAATATGCTCTATTGCGTTCAACTAGGAAATTACTAGTAACACATTATATTGTGATCAGGCATGATGCAACAAACATCTTTTACTTTTAATCAATTACTTTGATACATGAATTATATAAAAATATCATGAATTTATAAAATATCAATAATATTTATTTGCATTTGTTTATAACTGATACAAAAACACATTTATTTTGTGTGCGCGCACGCGTGTATTATGATAATCAATTAAACAATAAATATTGTCGTATAAATATTTATGATATGGTTTAACAACAATATAACAATAATAATAATAATAATAATAATAACAACAACAACAACAACACCATTATCAAGTATATCTATTATTTAATAGCATGATCGTTAAATTTAATAAAAAGGTTAAAATATTTATTTTGTTTATAAAAATATTAATAATATTTACTTGTATATATTTATAATTGCTACAATAATACATTTCTTTTATGTGTGTGTGAGAGAATAGTTTATGATGATTATTAATATTATGCTAGTTCAAACAATTATTACTGCATGAATATTTATATGATATGGTTATAATAATAACGATACCACCATTATCATCATCAAGTATATCTATCACTTAATACAATAATGATTCAATTGAACAAAAAAATATATTTATTTTGGAAATTATTAGTAAATTTAGAAAAATTATTTACTTGCATTTGTTTGTAACTGCTACAATACTATGTTTGTTTTATATATGAATGTGTGTGTGTGTGTGTGTGTGTGTGTGCGTGTGCATGTGTGTGTGTGAGAATTGTGTATTATGATTATCAATATTATGTAGGTTCAAACTATTTTATGATTATTTTTATTTTATTATTATTATTATTATATAATTATTTTATATTATGCATTTATTATTATTATTCATTTTATTATTTAATTGTTTATTTTAAAGGTAACAATTGTATTAAATAATGAATAGATTATTATGAATAATTATAATATGATTTATTTTAAATTTAAAATTAAATTGTAAGAATTTATAATAATATAAATTCATAACGGGCGTCACAATGCCGCAGTGGGTAGCACAATCGCCTTACAGCAAGATGGTCGCTGGTTCAAGCCTCGGAGTCAGTTGGTATTTCTGTGTGGAGTTTGCATGTGCTCCCCATGTTCACATGGGATTCCTCTGGGTGCTCCGGTTTCACCCCCATACTTCAAAGACATGTGGTGTAGGTGAATTGGGTAAGCTAAATTGTCCGTAGTGTATGTGTATGAATGAGTGTGTATGGATGTTTCCCAGTGATGGGTTGTAGCTGGAAGGGCATTTCCCGCGTAAAACATATGTTGGATAAGTTGGCGTCATTCCGCTGTGGCGAACGCTTTATTTTAATAAAGGGACTAAGCCGAAAAGAAAATGAATGAATGAATGAATGAATGAATAAATTCATAATTGTTGAAATACTGTTATGCACGGACACTGAAAAAAAAGTGATATCGCATATTTTCTCCATGGCAAAAGATGGACAAATTTGAATCTGATGACATTTCTGAGCAATTTAATGAGTAAATGTCTTGAACTTTTAACCAAGAAACATTGAAACAGAGAGCAGAAAGCAGCACCTGAGCTCTGGAGAGATGCAGGCCCAGCGTGTACATGATCTCCTCCAAGTCCTTTTCCAGCAGGTACCCGCAGTGACTCTGGTCGAAGTACACAAAGGCCATAAGCAGATCTTTGTTGAACGTCACCATCTGCCTTTTCTTTTCATCCTATAACCACAGTAAAATATTAGGAAATGCCACTCATGACAGATATTTTCTGCTGCAAAAGGAGATCTGTTTTTGACTTACTTTATCTTTAGATGACCTGTCTTTAGACTTCCGGTCATCTCGCCGGTCGTCTCGTCTGTCCCGGCCATTCGAGTCTTCGTCATCTTTATCTGAGAAGCACAAAGGATCAGTTTTGACCTTATAAAATCATATCACCTCAATTGGCCTTAAGCACGGAGCATTTTTAAGCCAGCTGAAAAACTTCAAGTAAGAGGTTGGTGTGACTTTCTCTTTAGTTACATTAGGTTTCTATAACAGCATCGGTTGTGAAATACTTCTTTTATAATCAGAGTATTATCAGTGAAATTTAGTCATTTAGTTGTGCAATGTTAAACTAGATAAAAAAAGACGTTTAAATTGATGCACCATGAGAAACAACAATTGAGAAGCAACATTGAAAATCCATAGAGAATATTTTGTGGCAAAATAACTATTTTAAAGCGGTGGCGTGGCACAATGTGATTTATTGTAGCACTTCTTTTTCGATGTGTGACACACTTTAAATTTGATCTCAATCACACAGTGTATATCACTGATTTTGAACAACGCAGATCTTAAACATGGTGAGTTTATAATGGTATGAAGGTTCACTGCCTGGACTGGTTAATCCAAATCCAGCTACCATGCATAAGGACAACTCAGGATTAAATCTGATCTAAAGTAGGGGTGTTCATGAATAGTTGAAAATCTGATATGCAGTGATTATTTAAATGATAAAAACACTATTCGAAGTTTGCTAAATGTCACTTTGCTGGCTGTAAATGAAGTGAATCCATTACAAATACTGACTACATTGACATGTACATTCATAATAGGGATGCTTATTTCGGTTAATTTTGCCAACTGACAACTGCCGCTCGTTAACCGAATATTAACGGTTAACTGGTCAGATTAATATTAAATTATTACTTAATAAAAAATATATATTGATTGACGTGTCTGTTTTGTATCTGACACATTAAATATTGCATGTGAATTACTGATTTATTTTAACATGCGAACAACAGCATACAGAACATCTTCACACACTAAATATACAATAAAAATACAGGCTACCTCAAATTGATGGCTTCATGGAAAATATGCATTTAATTATTGCTCCGCTGTTATTATCATATCTCAAACCTCTGTCAACATTATATAAGTCGTTAGTTTAAAGATTATGTCTTGAGCGTCTGGTTTTGCCTCAGAGCTTGTGTGCTTTTAATTCCTCTCTCACTCGCAGTTCACGTGCGCGCTAAACAGGATGAAAGGCAATGACATATGTTGACTTTGTAAAATATAGGCTACTATAGCATACAACAATTTTGTTGTTCAAAAAGAATACTGCATAAATTTGCATACATGTTTTATAAAAATTATACCAATATTAACAGCAACACTCTGGCACAGTGCCCAGCTGATTCAGTCATTGCCTAGTGACATAAAAATAGCACGGCACTTCTTTTTTCCTGTCAGCAAAAAAGGCAGTGTGGTGCTCCTTATGTTTTCAGAACACAAAAGCGTGTTCAGTGTGTAATCGGCCACTAAAGCACCTGCGTATTGTGTGCGAGTGTTGCTGTTGCTATAATTGTAACACTTAATAATATTGTGATATTCAAGATTTGTAAAGTCATACAGCTCTGAATAACTTGAAACAGCGACCACAAGTCTCTCCTCCATCTTTAAAATTTCTCTGTAGTCGTCTTGACAACACAAACACTGCCGAGACCCGGAAGGGACGTGATGTGAGGGAAGATTGGGTGGGAGGAAAAAAATTGATAGGAGGAAAAAAAACTGAGTGATAGGAAAATGTATACAGTTAAAGTCAGAATTATTAGCCCCCCTTTGAATTTTTTTTCTTTTTTAAATATTTTCCAAAATATGTTTAACAGAGCAAGGAAATTTTCACAGTATGTCTGATAATATTTTTTCTTCTGGAGAAAGTTTTGTTTGTTTTTATTTGGCCAGAATAAAAGCAGTTTTAAACTTTTTAAACAAAATTAAAGGACAAAATTATTAGCCCCTTTAAATTATATTTTTCGATAGTCAACAGAACAAACCATCATTATACAATGACTTGCCTAATCCTACCCTAACCTGACTGATTAACCTATTAACCTATTTAAGCCTTTAAATGTCACTTTAAGCTGTATAGAAGTGTCTTGAAAAATATCTAGTCAAATATTATTTACTGTCATCATGGCAAAGATCAAATAAATCAGTTATTAGAGAGGAGTTATTAAAACTATTATGTATAGAAATGTGCTGAAAAAATCTTCTCTCCGTTAAACAGAAATTGGGTGAAAAAATAAACAGGGGGGCTAATAATTCAGGGGGGATAATAATTCTGACTTCAACTGTATATTTTAGATATTTTATTTTATATGTATATAGGTTTTTGCATTTCCTTGCAAAGATGTTTTGCGTTCCTTAGAAAAACTGTTGTTTCACAAATACTTCCTGTTCACTTTATACATGTCAACCCTCTAGTTTTTGCCAGGATTCTCCCGTATTTTACCATTCTATCCCAATATCATCCTATGATTTAGTTTTTTCCCTTGTTTCTCCCACATTTTTAGTCTTGAAAGCCATTGAAATAAATATAAAAATGTCTGCATTTACTTTCTATTCATCAAAGCTGTGCATCGATTGTCGCCCTTCACATGCAACCTTTGAATCAGTGAATACATGTATAAGCTAGGGCTATGCAATTAATCGAAAATTCGGTTTCGATTTCGGCTTGTAAATTATGAAAAAACATTGATCGAGATAAAATGATTATTGTATAATATACCGGCCCCTTTCCAGTTGTACACATTTGCTGCTCTGCAAAGCTCAGTTCCACGTGAACATTAGTAAAAGCATGTACTGTAATGTAAATTTTGCAGCATGGGATGCGCATCATTCATTGATGTAAATTCGAATTGTTCATGTTTTTAAAAACGCGAAAGAGATCGCATGCTGATGTGTGTATCCACTCAGCCTCAGAGACGAGCAGAGCACACACATCTAAAATCATCTTAATGTGACCGCTTTAATGGTCAAATACATGCACATGTGTCAAAACGTGGTGTTAAGTGATTATTCATATTAACCCTCATTTGTGTAATAAACAAACGAGTTGGGAATCGAAAGACATGAGAAAGTGAAACCATAAATCAGAACTGTACTGCTCTTAAAGTCACAGGGCGCATGATTCCTGCTGTTGACTGCTTTTATTATTAATCAAAAACCAAAAGGACAAAACAACTCACTGCTCTTGACTGAAGGACTTTTGTAACTATAATTAAAGTTTTTTTCATTAATTGATTCAGGTTGCATGTGAAGGGTGACGGTCGACACACAGCTTTAATGAAAAGAAAGCGAATGCAGACATTTTTTATATTAAGTTCAATGTGCTTTCAAGATTAAAAAATGGGAGAAATATGGAAAAAAATACCAAGCAGTAGTCTCCTGCTCTCCCTTGGGAAGTCAACACGGAAGTAACTAAAACTGCAATTCAATTTCAGCCTTTGGGGGCTGGCTCCAGGAAATTCAAATGATTTCTGACTGCATTGGTAAATTCTCGTCACCTCAGCTGATTATGGCTGATTAGCCGCTGAACTCAGCATATCCATCATATTTTTGTTTCGTTTAATGTGTCTTTACACGGTCCATTGCCTTTAGGAATTATTTCCTGCAATTATCAGATACTATAGCATGCTGTGTGCACTTAATTGTGCGACAGTGTTATGCCTGGATTTCATAAATAGCCTTGCATTTACTAACACAGACAATATTTGAAGTGTTTGGAAGTAATTCGCATTTTCCTCCTGTAAAAAACATCATAAGACCAATGTGTAGTCGCTCAATGTATTACAACATTGTTTTTAAAAGTCTAAACACTTTATTGATATAGTGTACAACCAAGCACATGTGGTCAGAACACAAACGAGTCACAGGTAATGAAGCATTAAGCATTTCTCCCAAGGAAAAGCCTGTCTAAGCAAAGTGCCAGCATGCGTCTGTAGCTCTGCTCATGCTCCGCCTTTTTGCCCTTGTTTGGTATCCCATGGTCAGTGCGATGACGTGCGAACAAAATGGCGACTGTTGGCCACGCATACTGGTAGCTTCTTTTGCACCGTTCAAAAACCTATGGGCGATGTTCCTCCATATCTTTTACACTCTATGGAAAATATTAAATGATAGGATGATAGCGGGATAGAATGGTAAAATACGGGAGAATCCCAGCAAAAACGGTAGGCTTCCCATGTATGAAGTGAACAGGAAGTGTTTGTGGAACAACATCTTTGCGAGGGAACGCAAAAACTTAAAAAAAACATATTTAAAAAAACTTTAAAAAAACAAATTTTCCTAATTACTCAGTTTTTTTTCCACCCATTTTTTTCCTCACCATAACGTACCTTCCGTCTCCGTACATTTCTAAACTTAACTAAATGTAGACAAGCCAACTTTCATCTGATCATTTGTTTGCTTTTCTCAAGATGAAAATGTCAAACACAAGAGCTAAATGCGACTTGAGTGAATATGCAAGTATGCATGCTTGCTTTGTGCTCTTTAGAAATTCTTTTTGTTCTGAAATTTTTTTTTTTAAATGTTAAAAATATAGAACGCATAAGCTCATTGTGAATATGGCTTAATAAATGCATACAGAAATATTGTCAAAGAAATAATGCTTGATTTATAATAACGTGCTTCACATAAAACCTAATTTACACATAAAAATATTTGTTTAAATATTTAAATGTAATATTTAAAAAAACATTTATCCTTAATCAAAAGTGTCTTTTGGATCCAGCTATATTATTTCAAGAGCAATACCATCGTCATCATAATCGTCTGCGTCTTCTGCCTCCAAAGGATCGTATTCATCTGCATTGTTGTTGCTGCTTCCATCTTCATTATCATCATCATCTTTGGATTCTTCTCTCTTAATTCCTCTCTCCCTTTCCTCATCCTTTATACCGGAAACACAAATTGACTAGCTGACTTTCACATTCATGTAAGATAACATTTAAAGATCCAATTCAACTCTGAAGTACATCCTCACCTTCCTCTTGTCATCTTCCTCTCTCATTCTCTTTGCGACAGGCTCTCCATTTTCTTCATCTCTTTCTTTCTTTATATCCCTTCTTTCTGCCTCTTTTTTAGCTCTCTCTTTTTTGTCCTTCCTCTCATCCTTGGTCGGAAGAGAAGCGAGAGCTTTGTAGATCCTGTAGCCGAAGTCTCGTTGAAGCATCTCATTGAACAATTCAGCAAACAACGACACCTGAAACAGAACAAATGACAAGTGCTGTTTTAGGCCTCGTTGCTGTCAGATATTAACAACTGTTTTCCATCATCTGATCATAAGCTGTCAATTGAGACTATCATTAATGATTAATGCTGGTATACTGTAAACATGCATTCAAATGTGTCTCTTGCTACCCTTTGTACCACTTTTATTGAGTCTTTTATTGAGTTGTTAAACTCAGTTCCTGGAGGGCCGCAGCTCTGCACAATTTAGTTCCAACCCTAATTAAACACACCTGATCAAACTAAATAAGTCTTTCAGGCTTGTTTGAAACCTACAGGTAAAAGTGTTGCAGTAGGGTTGAAACTACTGTAAACTATGCAGGGCTGCAGCCAAGTGTGTCTCACGCCTGGTTTTGAGTGAAGGTTCGGGCCGTTGGATCGCACCCTGGGGGCTGGCTGCAGTACAAGTCATAAAGCCCGCCTCCTCCATGTTAATAAACGAGACTTGAGCCCAAATAAAAAAAATATTTTCTCTTGCAATAAAATTTCCTGATATCTATCTATCTATCTATCTATCTATCTATCTATCTATCTATCTATCTATCTATCTATATATATATATATATATATATATATATATATATATATATATATATATATATATATATATATATATATATATACACACACACACACACACACACGTTGTTGCAAAATAAATTTCAGTTATCACAACTATTCTAAGACTGGCTATTCAATCTGCAATACGTCATTTCCTGAATACTGCACAACACAAATGTAATTACAAATTTGATCACCGTGATATGAAACGTTTTATGGCCTTAATATCGTAATATGCATTGTATCAGAACATAGTCATCAAATAAAGTTCCATATTTCATAACACTACATAGTGAATCTAACCTCAAAAGAGTGCTCTTTATTATCCTCCAGCCTGTAGTCCAGCAGCACACTCAAGGACATGATGCTGCAGTCAAATTTGCCATTTTTGGCAGCCCAGTTGGGGTGTACAATAATGGTAGGCTCATCTGGCAGAACATAACGTCTCTCTCTGCGCTGGCGTTCCTGCTCCTCCTGACGCTTTCGCTCCTCCTCCTGAAAAGAAACATTTGATTCATGTTTGTACGCATTTGGTCGGTCAGGGTGTCTGTAAGAGCCCAATACTCTGATCTGCTGTCACCTCTCGGTCATCCTCCAGCCTGCAGGACTCATCCTCCTCCACACTAGGAGGTTCAGGCTTCTCAGGCTCCTTGGACTCCTCTACCTGCTCCTCCACCTTCAGCTGCTTTGTGAGGCGAGCAATCAGTTGCGACTTCAGCCCTTTGGAGCTTAACGAACGGCTCTCCAACTCCTTACGCAAATCACTGACCTGTGAGAAAATGTGATTCATGGGTAAATATATTTGCTGACATTAAATATTTCAATATATTGTCATAATAAACAAGCACAATATTGATATTGTAACTTTTAGAGTGCCTTTTAAGTTTATTCAGATTGTATTTGCAGTGGCGTTCATAAGAACCTCAAATGGTAGGAGATTTCATTGGTTAGCTTAGTTTAAACATTAATAATTTCACATTATAAAAATAATAATAATAAAAATAAAAAAATTCTATAGAAAAAAAATAAATAAAAAAATAAATCACAAAATTAAATAATGACAACAATAATACATAAACATACATCAATAAAAAGTAATAAATACAAATGCAAGGCATACAATAATCAGTTGTTAAAAATATGTAATATTTGTTAATATGTGGATGGCCTTGTTTCTAGTACTTTGAACGTAACTCAAGTAGTTCCACAGGGTTCAGTACAGAGGCCTCTTCTTTTTACTATGCAGTATATACTAATAATATTGATCAAAATATTAAAAATGCTAAAACTAGTTTTAAATGTCGATAAAAGAAAAAACATATGTTATTTTAAAATTCAAAACAAACTAAGCAAAACTAGGTTCTATTAGTACTACTACCCATGGTGCAGAGATTGAATTGGTGTCCCAGTACAAACATCTTGGAATTTTAATTGATGATGCACTTTCTTTAAGTTCTCACATTTAGCAACTGGTGAAAATTTTTTAATTGATTTTAGGCTTCTATTTTAAGAACTGCTTTCTTTTTATGCTAAAAAGAAGCTGGTTGATGCAACATTTATGTCGATAATGGACTACAGTGATGTTATCTACATGCATGCTTCGTCTCTGAGTGCATTAGATACTGTTTACCATGGTGCACTAAGATTTATAACTAATTTTAAATCTCTTACTCATCATTGTGTGTTGTATACTAGGGTAGGTTGGTCTGCTTTGTCCATTTGTAGGCTCAAGCATTGGCATATCTTTGTTTACAAATCTATATTGGGTTTACTCCCATCATATCTCATCTCATTTAATGTTAAATGTCATGAAAACAGTTTCTATGTGCTTCTCCATAAGAAATAGGCCTGCAAGGGATAAATTTGAGGTGCTGATTAAAAATAAAGTTATTGAAGAAGTGAACGAATTCAAGTGTCTTGGCATTACTCTAGACGTGAATTTCAAATTTCATAGTCTTGTTAAAAATATATGTGTAAGAAGGTTAAGCCAAGTCTAAATTGTTTTCAATTTATTAGAAGACTTAACATAATCAAACTGCAAATTTATACATGCACAAAATGATATTCTCAGACTTGTCATGTTGCATTACATCACAGTCACAAGCCTCTTTAACCACATTGGTTAAAGCCTATTTATTCGATATATAAACAATGGACTTAAATTATGGACTCAAAGCCTATGCAATCGCATCATTGTATGGATTTATGTAAATGTAATCTTTTTGGTTTTGATAGTTTTATTAAATTTAATTATCTTAAAATAGTTTTTTAAATGTTTAAAAAAATCATGTTCCATTGGTGCTTTCAGGTCTAATCAGTAGGCATCAAACTCGGTTGGTGGTTCGAGCCTCGGCTGGGTCAGTTGGCGTTTCTGTGTGGAGTTTGCATGTTCTCCCTGCGTTCGCGTGGGTTTCCTCTGGGTGCTCCGGTTTCCCGCACAGTCTAAAGACATGCGGTAGAGGTGAATTGGGTAGGCTAAATTGTCCATAGTGCATGAGTGTGAATGAATGTGTATGGATGTTTCCCAGAGATGGGTTGCAGCTGGAAGGGCATCCGCTGCATTAAACATGTGCTGAATAAGTTTATTCTGCTGTGGCGACCCCGGATTAATAAAGGGACTAAGTCAAAAAGAAAATGAATAAGTGAATGATTGAATGAATAATAATAATTAGTCACAGGGATGTGACTAAATTAAAAACTATTATTTTAGGTAATTTTGGAATACATTCCAACGTAGAAATTGTTCTTTTTTTTACCAGGGCTGGACGATATTGCAAAAAATATTTTTGAATATTATAATTATTTTAATTTACCAACATTAATAAGGCAAATATATTTAATTAAAAAACAAAAATATTTGAACAAAAGATCTGATCTCTTTTTAATAAAATAAACAAGTGTTAGAGAGACACTTAAATTTGATGATATAAAATGTTACAAAGTGTATGCAATGGTAGAAGGTGTGAATAATAATGATACAGTAAACCTCAAACTCTGTAAGTGAAACAAGTTATAATAATCAAATCGCAGCTTTCAACTAAAGGAACCAACCATCATCTTTCAAATACATATTGAACATTACAAATTGCAAAGTTGAATGACTAATTTACCCCTATGCTAAAAAATCTTTCAGATGGGGTGCTAACGGCTGGGGTGCACCAGAAAAGAAACCAAAAAGCCACTCTGGCGACATCCTTACATCTTTTTTTTATTTACAATCTCCTCACTGCTGTTATACGGCACTCATTTTCGCATGTGTTGTTATTCTGACCTGAAGTGACAAGCGCGAGCCTATGGAATCTCACGTAACTAGGCGACCATCAAGTGTTTTCTCAAAGGATGACAAACGGACAAACCATTGTTGGAACTTCAATACAAGTAAGAAGTGTTTGGGTGCTCTGTGTTTGTCTCAGGTAATTAGTCTGCCGTTATTACTGAAATGTGTATATTCCATACAATGTGTGAAGCAGATTGGTTAGTTCTACTGACATAAATCGCGGTGCTCTCGTGGCATTCGGAAAAGTTCATATGTTGTTCAACAGTGTGTACCTGGAAAATGCACGTGCGTTCCAATGTGCGAGTCAATGTCACTCCCTCCATTGGAAATTGCAAACTGACACACTAAGATTATTGGCATTTTTCCAAGGCACGCACTCATCAGACACAGATTAATAAAACTATAACACTTCATACCAGCTTTTTTTTATCATTATTGACAATGGTGTTGGCTCAATAAATATCGATACAGATTTTATCACCCAGCCCTATATTTTACAGTGTCTATAAAAATGCTAAAATAGGAATACAGAAAGAACCGATATATCACAGGAATCTCACCTTCATAGATTTAGGATCAAGCTTAGACCAGTGAGTTGGTGTAGTGACTTCCTTTGAATCATCTTCATCCTTATCCTCCTCCTCCTATGGCCGTGGTGTGAGAAAGACAGGGAGAGAAAAGACAACAGCGTGTTAACACACAACTCCTGGACGCTGACGTTTTCTGAAACAAAAGTTGATCCGTGCAAGAAGCAAGGTCACAACTGTCTCTCATTGTCTCCTCCTACTGAGCTCTTGATTGGGTAAAAAAATTATCCACTGCTAGGATAAATGGAAGCTCTCTAGCTTTCAGAAACAGATCCATATCCCACTCATCAGCCAATCAATGCCAGTTCTGTGGAATACAAAAAGATAATCAATGACAGTGGGTTCAAGAGATGGACATGGGACAGATGAGAGGTCTCCAAACCCTACGTCTACGTTTACTTTTTTGCCCACTCTTTTTTTTTAGCTCCTTTTCTTAAAACACCTAGTCAGAACTGTCCTGGGATAAAACAATCTCCCTGGAAAATCACATCCACAAAAGGTCTAGACACAGCGTCCAATCAGAGAACAGCGTAAATAACATAATAGTAATAAAAAAAAGAAGACAGACAAGAGACAGAACTCAAAAGAGAGTTCGGCAGATATCGAATACTGAACAGGAAACTTAAATAAACACACACACAAACATCAAAAAACGCAACTGGCTCTCCAGATTCCAGCATTCACTTCCCAATTGGTCTCATAGACTCTTGCATTGAAATCAGATCTAATGGATTACATTTGGAAATGTAGCGTTCTCTCAATCAGGCCGGAGCTGGAAGCTGTTTTGCCAGTTGCGGCAGGTGTCATAAAGTAGGACCTATGCTCTTCCGCTGTGTGTGAGACTGCGTGACAGAGGGAGAGCAGGAGGAAATGGGGTGGAGGGTCAGGGATGAGACAGGGATGAGAGGAAGAGGGATGGTAAAAGTGGGTTCTGTATGATGCCTGTGATACTTGTCTGTTTCTTTCTGTGCTTTCTGAGTGTTTAGCTTGTCTATTCCTGTGCCTGTGAGAAGCGGAAATGAGAAGAGAGGGATTAGCGTTCAGTGCCTGTTCTCCATCAGCCTCCTTCCGTTCAGCCAAGAGTTTCTCTGCCAGCTGCTCCTTGAGTCCACGGGACAGCTCCTCCCACTCTGAGCGGGTAGGAAGACAATGCCAAACATCCGGGAGAAATAAAACCACTGTCTCCACATGTGCGGGGACTGTCCGCCCTTTGTGAGTCTCCTCAGGGCGGTGATAGCGTATCTCTGCAAAACGATACCTGTCGCAAAGGAAGAAGCGCGTTGGAAAGAAACATTCTGTGAGACATGTCCCATTTCCCCCAACACACACACACACACACGTACAAAAAGCAGCGATCCCCTCGACCCCCCAAATGACACACGCATGAAAATACAGTCTGCGTAACTCCACGGGGGTTTCTCAGGGTGAGCGGCAGCCACGCATCAGGGAGGTCGACAGACAATATCGACAGCTAAAAAACAAATCAACAACAAAACAAAACAAAAAAAGACCCTCCCCCTGCGTCAGGCCCCTCCCAACGGCACCCTTCAATCTGAACCGGCTGCTCGTGAAAGATCGCGAATGAACCCCCGGGGGTGTGAGAGAAGGACAGATTCAGACACAGTGAAAGCAAGTTAAATATGTAAGATATTTAACACAAGGCAAAGGTCAGAGAGAACAGAAAGTAACGATGGCGGCGACGGCGACTCCTCTGGCTCTGCTCTCGGAGCAAAAGAATCAATGCATTCACCACATAAATAGATATAGAGGCAGGAGTGCCACACACATTAGCATAAACATTGCAAAAAAATAACAAATCATGAACACAAAAAGCTTCAAACATGTCAGGAGATACACTGCTGTGTCAAAACCATGCAGCGGGTCACAGATATTTGGATGTTGGGTCTGCTGAGCCTTTTTATATATATATATATATATTTATATATTAAAAGACGCACATATGGAGATTACAAGGAGACGCGTTGACACAAACCGAAAAAGGAGCTTTACTTACCACTGGGTGCATAAACTCAGATCAATGCCTGTCAGAGCCTTACAACAACGCACGGCTGTCTTTATAAGGACTGAGGCATCGTGTTCTGGGTCGGCCCCATCCAAAGAGGGAGACCAGTGACCCCCAATGGCCATGGCCTCATCCTTGCCCCGCATCCCCACCAAGAACTGAAAAACAGAGGAGTTTGAAATGGGTTACCATGCTGGGAGTGATATGAAGATGGCTAATGTGGCAAACACAGGGAGAGACCACATCAGATGAGCTTATTCCACACAGCAAAGCGTTCAGCAATGGAATAGGACAAAGACATCACAGTCAGCTCCCCGACACCATTACAAAACCCCCACATCAAACACAGGAGTGGACAAACATCGTTAACGTTAAGAGGTGCAAGAGTGAACACAATAGTTAATAGTTTCCAATTGCAGGGTCATGAAAGTAAAAATCCCATTCAGAGTCTTCATAGAAAAACTGAATTAGGAAACTTACAACTTATACCTAACATATAACTAGGCCCACACGGAATCTGCACACGCAGAAAACCGTAGACTTTCAGCCCATCCTTGAGTCTACTTATTTACTTGTGTAAATGTGTGTAAATTTATATTTATTCAGTTTTGAAATTATTTTCAGTGATATTATTGACTAATATAAAAATGTTCATATGATTTATTTGCAATAAAGTTTTTAAAGTAATATTTTCTGTCTTTTAGTAGATAAAATATATGTGAGACTTGGATTGGAGTTGGATTGTAAACATTAAATAAAAGTTAAAAATTTATTATTTTTTAATTGAATATATTAAGTTTTTAGTTACAATACTCCCAAAAATTATTCCACATATATAAAATTGTAAAATAAATAAATGCTGCTTTAAAGAAATGAACCAGCAAACCTTTTATTACCAAACAATTATGCTATATCGTAATTAATACATCATTTACTTCACTCTTAAGCTTCTCCAAATGGTCTGCTCATACAATGAGTATAGTCAGAAAAGGCTACTCGTTTAACCAATCTGTTTTCATTAGCAGTAGACAAAAAGCCTTTTTTTGTAAAATGCCCAGTAAACGTTCATAACTTAGTTTGGCAAACTTTAAAACTATTACTCAGATTCTTTGTTTATCAGGGGCAATAGATTTTCTGGTGCAGACACAGACAAAAAACTAAAGTGATTTAAATCACATGATTCCATTTCTTAGGTCAATTTCTTAGGTCACGTAAAATTCTATGTAATAATTTTTTTTTAATTATACAAGATTAAATCTGAATAAACTTCTTGTTTTAAACACAATCAACATCTGCTGCCTGCAGGAAAATGTACAAGTAATCTAGCTTATTTTTTTCCAGTGCAAGCATTGACTGCTTTATCAAGTTATCCTGGACAATAAAACAATGTATGTATTATATAACACACTTATTTTGCCATATAAAAGTTTTTTGTTTTTTTTGAGGGGGGGGAAATACATATAAATCTTATTTACAATCCTTATGTACAATGCAGAAAAAAGTGATTAGACTGATAGATATTTGGAGCATACAAATCCTTTATTTTTTAAATTGAAGATACTCAAGTTCAATTATTTGGTTACATTTAAAACAGCACAATTTATGTTTAAAGCTAGGAATAAATTACTTCCGTAGTGCATACAAAACTTTTTTGAAGACAAGGGGAATATAATCTGAGAGAAGAACAAAATTTTAGGAGGTTGAAAACAAGGACAACTTTAAAAAGTTTGTGTATGTCTGTATGTGGTGTGAAATTATGGAACAGTCTAGAACAGTTTCTCAAACAATGTCAGGATATTAATCGATATAAAAAGTTGTATAAATATATATTATTAAAGGAATATAATGATGAATAGAGGAGATTGAAAAAGGCTAAAATGAGAAGGGTATGATGAAATTTCAAATAATGGCTGTTTGCAGTCCTATGTATTTTTTGGGTCTATGTTATAAAATGTAAACGTATAAATGGAATCAAACATATGATATGTCAAAGAAGGGAAAACGATCAAATATGTCTCATGCAAAGCTCATTTGTCCCATGCAAAAAGAAGAGATAAGTAAAAGAAGAAATACGTTTAAGTAATAGACAAATGATGTGTGGTAATGGGGTGGGAAAATAGTAAGCTTGTGCTTTATCCCGCTCCATTTTCTACCTTGATGAAATGTATTTTTTGTTAAAGAATTTTTATGTTTGATATTTCTGTTCGAAAATAAATAAATCACATCAAATCAAGTACACAAAATATTAGCTAATTTGTTTTGTCTTAATTGTGTTTAACTTGATGGAAGAATGAACATGGACAGAACAAGGCATTTTTCAGAACATATTTAACGTCAGATAATCCAGAAATAGGTTATAAAAAAAAAATAAAAAAAAAGATTTCATTTGAATTAACATAAATTATAACCTGCATTTTTTCACAATTTATCATATTGAATAAATGCACTCTATAGGGGGTCACACACCAGATGTGCTGCTTAGCACCGCGAACATAGCGTGCAGATGACAGTTGGAAGTATCGCACACCAGATGCGCGCATTTGAAAATTATTTCATACGAAACTATTTAGATGGCACTCTATGTCATGGCAGAAATATGAGTGGGCCAAGTCTGCAGCTGTCTGCGGTGTCCGTACCCTGATAGAAATTTATGTTTAGAATTCTAATGGTCCGTTTCCACTGAGTGGTATGGTACGGTATGGTTCCACTTTTTTGGCACCCTTTCGAAAGGGTACCAAACACGAGAAAAGTGTACCAAAAGGCAGAGCTAGACGCGCAGCTGAACACTACTGGTTTACAGAGATACGTCATTCGCTTAGGTAACAAGCCAGAATGAAAACAAAGGAACCGCCATGTTTAAAATACACAGCCGAGATATTACAGCGTAATTATATATACATATAATAACGAGCCATGGTTGACCCAGGCTAAAACAAACCTTGTCGTCGTCAAGATGAACAGCTACAATGCCAAAAAGTAGAGCAGATTTACCCTGTGCCCCTGCCAGTCTGAAGCGCGAGCGGTTTCGCTTTCTTGCTTGCGCTCGTCACGCGTCTATATCTGAAATGACAAACTTCTTGAGCTGATGATAATAGCGTGCGCTTGATTACTGACGTGCTTTTGAAACCCGATCCTGTCAGAAACTGACAAACGCGAAAGTGAAGTGCGAAAAAACAAAGGAGAAGCCGGAAAAAAGGAGCACATTATTTTTTCAGCAAACGTGAACAAATTGCCATGTTTAACTATTATCATCAACTTTTGGACTATTATGAACTCGGAATGACGGAATTGTGCTGCTGAAGATTAATGACACAGATGAGAGGTTTGCTCTGACTGTGGGCTATATTTTGTGTTGTGTTTGAACCTAAATAAGGACTAAATGTATGCTGTGTTTAGTTCTTCTGTAGTTGGTAACATATCAGCGACTGTAAGGGTCTGTATGTGTTCATTTATATTGCATTTATTTATTTATTTTATATAAGTGCAGACATTACAGTAGGCTATTTCGTTTATACAGAAGTATTTATGTGTATAAAGCATCTGTTTTGTGAGAAGTGCTTCTCATATGATATGCAAGCGACCCCTAGCCTACAGCTTTACTGTAGACATTTTCTTGAGCGAAAATTATGTAGACTGAAGCCTTATGGCTTACTTGGGTATCATTTGTTAATTTATTATTATTATTATTATCATCATTATTATATGTGTATGTATGGGTCTTTGTTGTTGTTGTTGTTGTTGTTATTGTTTGGTTTGTTCGTTTCCTTTTTTTGTTGTTGTTGTTGTTGTTTACTTTCTTTATTTTCATCTGAATATGCTTCAGAGAGTAAGAAACGTGTTTATTACCACCCAGTATTTCTTTCCTCAATATTGTGAAAATAATGTACTATGGTTTTTCTTTCTCTCACTTGTAATACCTCTCTGATTGAGAATTGTTAATAAAAAGAGTTAAACTAAAATAACTGATGAAGAAACTCAATGGGATACTAAGAGTCACTGCTGTGCTCTAGTGGCTAAATCACAGCAGAAGACCGCAACAGTAATAAAAAACAATGTTGTCCATTCCTGTGAAATTGCTACAACTGAAGTGCAAAACAAATGCCATTAAAAAGCACACAAGTTAGTGATTACATATAATGCATGCTTATTGCACAAACCCAGCAGCATTTAGAGGCATTATCTGGAGAGCCGTACCTTGATGAGGCGGGCAGGGTGCTGGAACGAGTCTCTGAGCTCGGCTGGATCTTCTGACAGAGCACATGACTTATGATACAGCTCATCTAGACTGGGGTTGGCCAACAGCATCACCTATAACCATTACCAAAAAAATCATGACTGTCAAAAATCCTCTGAAATGGAAAGCAGCATTATTCTGACTCTACCTTTGCACTGTAGGTGTGATTGGCATCAGGCGGGTCCAGCACTGCTGTGTTTTTGACCAGCGAGTCCACCTCTTTATGCATGATGTGGAAGTTACAGTAGTTTCCAAAAGTGAAAGGTCTTGACAAGGGGAAGGCATCCACCCAGGTAAACACAGCGTTAAAGAAGTCACTAGGGATGTAGAGGCTCTGATACCTCCGCCGCAACTCCATCATGTCACAATTGTATCTGTTGAAAACAGAGAAAGGCAATAATTAACTCAATATATTCCTAAGTAGGCATGAAGCCTGGTTTACACTCGATGAGTCTACTAGTTCGCTTGAGTGCGCCCGGCGAATGTGATGTCATGGCTGAGTTTGCGGAGGTTTGCCTTATTTGATTCGAATCGAATATCCTGTCAAAAAAGTCTAGTGGCTGGGAATGGGCTTTTTACAGTGTTGTTTTTGTTGTGTTTACATTGATGAACATGGCCACTGTGTAAATGCCAGTATAGTTACGAGCTTATTGCCACATTAGATCGTTATGATAACATAATATATGCCTTCAGTGATTTCCTAAGAGATAAATACCAAAAAATAACACAACTGGAATAACTACAGCAGTCGCAATCGTCTGATCTCATATGAAGTAAGAGATCGCGATGACATATGACGACGTTTACAGGTGCTGTCCCATTTCTTAGGGGTAAATTTTGAAGTCCTTCCCCTTCGCACTTGGTTTTAAGGGCGAAGGGGAAGGGTAGGGGTACAAAAATAGAATTGGGATTGGGCCAAAGTAGCAGCGGAGACCATTTATTAAAAACCAACCATAAAAACGTTTTTTTTTTTTTTTTTAGATGACATTACAATAAAAACCCAAATTAAAACAACAATACAACAACCAAATACTAGAAAACAAACAATCTCTGCAACACTCATCTCTCATTGACTTACCCATCGAGAGAGAATTTGGAAAACTGCACAGTATATCTTGGGACGACTCTGCGTGGCCGTCTTGGTGAACGTTCTCGGCGAGGAGAGCGATCTCTAGAGCGTTTCCGCATGGGTGAGCGTTCTCTCGATCGTCTTCTCTCTCTCTCTCTTTCACGACTAACCAAACACAGGCAAAAAAAAAAAGCATGGACATTAACATCAAATAAAGACAAATCATAAATGACAAAATCCTATATTTGTTTCTGATTTCACCTCAGTCTTGATAAGCACAGAGAGTCTGGTGTATGTTTGAGTGCTGACCTGCGATCATCTTTCCTCAGGATGAGCTCTGGCCGGTCACTGCGGCTGGGGAAGCGTGGTGAGGGCTCCACGCGCCTCACCTGCTGAGGCTGAGGCATCATCCGCACTGGAGGCTGTAGCAAACCTCCAGAAAACACAGAGTCTGCAGGCGCAGAGAGACAGAGGCAAGGATATCAGGTCTGGGGGTTTGTTTTTCATACATGGACTGCCGAGTTATGCCGAGGTCAGACTGCATGATTTTTAAAGTAGTCGCGTCACGGATGTTTTCACACTGCATGACTATCTGGGGTAGTATTGTGTCGTTGCTGTGTTTACACTGCAAGATGGATCGGCAACATGGGGTTTCACACTGCATGACTTTACAATAGGAGAATCGCAACAACTTTGTCTCAGGCTACAAACTACGTCTCACAACCAAACACACGCAAGAAGTGACACGGAAACAATGCGCGGTCATGTAGCATATATTTTGTTATTAACTAAATAATGAGAAAGAAGCCTTTAGTGGAGTAGAAAATGTACTTATTTTGCCCACCTGGCTTTGAAGGGAATTAGCAATTTCTTCTCAACTTTTTTCTTTTTCGAGCCGGTTGTGGTATTGCTCTGATGACAGATCAAATAGACACAGGTGCTCCTGCCAAATTTACACTAGTTTTTCTACCATTTCTTGGGTCCAAATAGACCAAAAAGAAGTGTTTTAGCTCCAACCATAATCAAATACACCTGAACCAGCTAATCAAGCTCTCACTAGATATACAAGAAACCTCCTGGCAGGTGTGTTGAAGCAAGTTGGAGCTAAACTCAACAGGACAGCAGCCCTCCGGACCCCTGCCCTAAACCAGTCAATCCACTACATCATGACTCTGGTGACGGCTGAGGGGTTGATGTACCTTTAGGGGGCGGCTGGGGCAGCAGTGGCTGCGGTGGGTTCTGCAGGAGTGGAGCCAGAGATGCGGCGGAGAGCTGGGCCTGCAGGAGAGATGGAGGAGGCCCCTGTGCAGGGACACTGAATGTGGTGGGTGGGGGTAGAGACTGAAGCATGGTGGGACCTGGTTTCATCATATTCTGGACCGGTGGCTGGCTCTGAAAAATAAGAGATAGAGCAGAAGAGACAGGTTGCATGTATGCACAACCACTTTATACAGAAGCAAAAGCTTCACTTTTTCCATATTTTTATGTTACAGCCTTTTTCCGAAATGGATTAAATTCATTTCCTCAATATTCTACACACAATACCCCATAATGAAAATGTGAAAAAAGATTTTTTTTTAAATTGTTGTAAATTTATTAAAAATAAAAAACCTGAAAAAAAAAAAAAAAAAAAAATCACATGTACATAAGTATTCACAGTCTTTGCTCAATACTTTGTTGATGCACCTTTGGCAGCAATTACAGCCTCAAGTCTTTTTGTATATAATGCCACAAGCTTGGCACACCTGTCTTTGGGAATTGTTGCCTATTCCTCTTTGCAGTACTTCTCAAGCTCTATCAGGTTGGATGGGAAGCGACGGTGTTTCAGGTCTCTCCAGGCAAATTCCAGACAGGGAGTGGCTTCCGTCTGGCCACAGAAGAACGCTGTAGCTCAGACAGAGTGACCATCAGGTTATTGATCACCTCCCTGACTAAGGCCCTTCTCCCCCGATCACTCAGCTTACATGGGCGGCCAGCTCTAGGAAGAGTCCTGGTGGTTCCAAACATCTTCCACGTATGGATGATGGAGGCCACTGTGCTCATTGGGACTTTCAGAGCAGCAACTTTCTGTAACCTTCCCCAGCCTTGTGCCTCAAGACAATCCTGTCTCGGAGGTCTACAGACAATTCCTTTGTCTTTATGCTTGGTTTGTGCTTTGACATGCACTGTCAACCCTGGGCCCTTATATAGACAGGTGTATGTCTTTTCAAATCATGTCCAATCAACTGAATTTACCACAGGTGAACTCCAATTAAGCTGCTGAAATATCTCAAGAATGATCAGTTGAAACAGAATGTACCTGAGCTCAATTTAGAGCCTCATGGCAAAGGCTGTGAATACTTATGTACATGTGATTTTGCAGGTTTTTTATTTTTAATAAATTTGCAGCAATTTCAAAAAATCTTTCTTCACATTGCCATTATGGGGTATTGTGTGTTGAATTTTGAGGAAATAAATGAATTTAATCCATTTTGGAATAAGTGCTGTAACATAAACAAATGTGGTAAAAGTGAAGCACTATGAATACATTCCGGATGCACTGTAATGCATAAAAATGCTTGATATTAAAGCTGGCCAATGCAGTTAAAACATGATAATGATAAAATCCTCGTAATTCATTGTCTTTGGCCAGAAATACGCCCCCTCCTCCCCATAAAAACATATTAATTTTTCAACTAAACTGACAACCAAAAATTATTACTTTCAGTGATAAAATTAATACTTTTAGCAAATAAAAGCTGTTTTTTTACTTAAGTAAAAAAAATACCTCAAAAAGAACATTTAAAAAAATACATTTAAAACTTATAAACTCATATTATATTTCACAATTTGATAGTTTTCACCATGATTTCAAGTAAATATTTTTTCTTTGAAACTTATTTCAGAAAAGAGTTTAAAAATCCAAAACTTTGAACCAGCTACAAAATGTATTTGAAAAAACATTATTCAATAACACACAGTATAAAATGCATAGCCCTACTTCAGATAATAAGTCCAAGTCAAACAAATCCTTAAAGGGGTAGTTCACCCAAAGCTGAAAATTCAGTCATCCTTTACTTGTTCTAAACCTGTTTGACTTTCTTTCTTCTGTTGAACACAAAAGAAGATATATTGAAGAAATGTTGAAACGTGTAATGATTGACTTCCACAGAATTTGCTTTTCCCCGCTATGCAAGTAAACGATTACAGGTTTTCAGCTTTCTTCAAAATATTTTCTTGTGTGTTCAACTGAATAAGAAAACTTTAAGGTGAGTAAATGGCAAGTAAGGCCCAATCCCAATTAAATTTTTGTACCCCTACCCCTTTCCCTTTGAAACAGAGTGTGAAGGGGAAGGGCTTTAAATTTTACCCCTAAGATATGGGACAGCACCTGCACACGTCATCATATGTCATCTTACTTCATATGAGATCAGACGATTGCGACTGCTGTAGTTATTCCAGTTGCTTTATTTTTGGTATTTATCTTCAGGAAATCAATCAAGGCATTTTATGTTATTATAACGATCTAATGTGGCAATAAGATCGTAACCATACTTCTCATTTACACAGTGGCCATATTCATCAATGTAAACACATCAAAAACAACATTAACATTATAGCAGACACTGTAAAAACCTATTCCCAGCCACTAGACTTATCTGACAGGGTATTCGTGTGTCATCGAGTGTCAGAATGTTGTGGGACTGTTATAGATGAGCTATGATTAGGGATTATAGATACAAAATTTGTTTTTAGGAGGTTTTCATGATGGTAAAACATGAACGCGGTTATGAATATATTAAAACATATGCTTGTTTGTTGTAAAAATTCATAATAATGACAAAAAATACTAAGTTGTGGATCTCCTTACTTCCGGGTGCAGCTATCCTGCTGTTGTGCCTGGTGTATTCTGGGTAATTTTCTTACCCCTTGGTTTCAAGTATGGTCCTGAAAAATCTCCTTTCAAAGGGGTATCTACCCCTTCCCCTTAGCCCTACTCCTTCAAGCTAAAGAGAATTGGGACAAGGGGCAGAGCTAAGGGGTAGAATTGGAATTGGGCCTAAATGTTTATTTTGGGTGAACTATCCCTTTAAGCATATTGTACTCACCAGCATTCAAGCAGAGCCTATAAAAAAGTATTTAAAATAAATAGCATTAAGCCATCTCCAATACAGGTTTAGATAACCATTTTAATGGATGGGAGGGAAAAGTGCCTAAATGAGTAATGAAGGAGCACTAAACCCAGTAAAAAGAAAAGAAAATGATTAGAAAGAGATGAAGACAGAGGAAGTTGAAGCACTGCTGTTACCATTTACCACTTTTGGCCCCTGTTGAAAGACAATAGATTGTGTTTTAAGAGAAAAAAAAAAAAACACTAAAAAAAGGCACATTCTTTATAAAAAAAAAAAAAAGAAAAAAAAAGGCAAGCATTTTGGACTTTCAAAAGGAGACAATGAGTATGTTTACATGGACACTAATAATACGATTTTAATACGATTAAGACAATACTCTGATTAAGAGTCTACCATGTAAACATCTATTTTTGATTAATCTGATTAAGTTTATAATGAAACTAAACAGAAATCGAATTAAGACTTGTGGAGTATGCCGATTTTACTTGCATTATTGAGGTGCAATACAGACATAGAAACATCGGAATCAAACTATTACCATAGTGTAGGATTTTCACCGCATTTTGTGATAGGATAGTCTTTACACAAACTGCTGTTTGACGCTATTCTCTGCACCTACCGAGTCAGTGAAGATTTTTTTCCCGTACGGTATCAAATTCCATTAAAATTACACTCTTCCAGTAGTTCATACTCGCAACCAATATCTCATTAGCATGGGGGCATGCATGAAATGTTCCCAAATGAAAGTGAAAATGCCAAACTGCAGTTAAAGTCGACAAATTAAAAATAAAACACACAAAATTACATGAAACTCAGAAAACTTGAATAGCACGATGCTATATAGGCATGTGGCTATAACATGTAAAATGGGGAACATTCAAAAGTAACTCATGTAAACACCTTAATCATATTATTGTCTTATTCAGATTAAGGCAAATAACTCGCTTACTGATGTCCTTGTAAATATAGTCAATGTCTTACAACTGTTAATTACACAAAACAAAAAAGCTTTTATTTTATCATCACTGGCACAGTGTGACATTTGTGTCAGGATATAGAGATGTCAAAAATATCATAAGTGCCCTTAATCACTATTAATTAATGAAATAAATGAAAAGTAGCTAACAAAAATTAAAAATAACAAAAAATTGCGGTAGCTCATTATAATGACTACAGTCTATGAATCATTTATAAAGCATTAGCAAATGGTGAAATCATTATCTGTTAAGCATTACCTCTACATTAATAAACGTTAGTAAGCAGTTTATAAATACAGCTACAAATGCTCTATCCTTGACTTAAGCACATGTATAATGTGCTTAATGGTTGTGTTCTCATACTTTAATTATTATTTTTTCATTACTGAATTAAGTATTGCATTATTTACAAACCAGTTATTTGAAGGAAGTTGCTGGTCTTTAATTATTTAAAATGCATAAGTAAATTAGTAATAAACTATTCAAATTAACATTATATATCTTATTATTCAGACATAAATAGTTCATTTGGATGTTAATAATGCTCATTAAACTCAACTTCATCCAGTTTTGTGGCCTAATCTAACCTGAGGACGATTTATGCTTTAAAAATCCCTTATAAATGACAATTAAAGGCTCAGTTAAATTCTAAACAGGAAAAAAAAAAATAAAAGAAACAACTTTATTAATTTCCATTCATTTGAAGATGCCCAAATGAAACTGTATCAGATGAAAAATAAATCTTTGCAACCTTATCTAAAAATAAATTACTGTACAGTTTAAACATCACTAAATAACATTGAAATGTATCATATTGTATTGTTAAATTATTATATTGTTTTATGTATATTTTATCCAATTTTTATAGTAATTTTATTTTTTAGATAGGATTGCAACGATTATTGTTTATTTAATACTAAGCCTTTAATTGTCATTTATGAGGAATTTATGAAGCATAAATAGTCCTCACTTTAACTTTAGATTAGGTCACAAAACTGCATTAAGTTGAGTTAATAAAGCATTTATTCACATACATAGTAATTATTAATATACGCCTGAACAATACTCTATATAATACACACTGAATAATACACAAACTACTCTTAAATACAAATGGTTTGTAAATAATGCAATACCAAATTTAGTCATGAAAAATAAATCCTTTAAATATGAAAACACAATCATTAAGCACATTATACATGTGTAGATATACATAAGTTAAGAATAGAGCATTAGTGACTACATTAATAAACGTTAGTAAGCAGTTTATAACTGCAGAGTTAATGCTTAACAAATAATGAATTCACTAGATGAGAATGCTTAATAAATTATTTATAGTGTGTAGTTATTATAAAATGCTACCAAAAATGCAATTTATTTGTAATAGGTTATACTTAAGCTAAAGTTTCAAATGTTTAATAGAAAACTTAACTTGATAAAATATTTTTAAAAATGTCTTTAAATAAATCACTGTGGATAACAAAAAAATGACTGCATTATGAGAGTACATAGACTACAGAATTTCCAAATATGTATGCAAAATAACAATTTGCAGGTAATTTACACACCCTTAGGCCATTTCTTTAGACAAAAAGATTTGTATCTCAAACTGTGACCCTTGGTGATTCATAATCTGCAAGTCAATGGCTACCAATGCTTTGAGAGTAAAAAAAAAATAACTTGCAGGCAAAACAAACCTAGTACTTATTGTTCCTTGCATATATATTGTGTTCCTGGCAACACAATCTAATGTGAAGAAAATGGTCCACTCTGTGGCAAGAAACATAATTTACAACCATTAAGGTCCCATGAAAGTACCTTGAAATATGCATTTTTTATTCAATGTTTGACATAATAGGGTATATGCGAAAGTATGCCGAAGTATTGCAGTAACCTGGGTCGAGTGCTTCCGGTGAACTGTATGCAGTTACAAAAACGGCGTATTTAAGGTCTGTTTTCTTTAAAAATCAACTATCTCCACTGCCTGACTGATATACGATAGAACTTGGGTCTCAGACTGTACAAAAAGCACTGCATTAAGTTACATTTTCCCGCACCATGTCATTAAAATATGAACATTTATCGTACTCCCCTATTTTCAATGAATTCATTTATTTCCTCAAAATTCTACACACATATCCCATAATGACAGTGTGAAAAAAGATTTTTGAAATTGTTGCAAATTATTAAAAATAAGAGTGTTCACAGCCTTCGCTCAATACTTTGTTGATGCACCTTTGGCAGCAATTACAGCCTCAAGTCTTTTTGAATTTGATGCCACAAGCTTGGGACACCTGTCTTTGGGAATTTTTTGCCCATTCCTCTTTGCGGTACTTCTCAAGCTCAATCAGGTTGGATGGGAAGCGATGGTGTACAGCCATTTTCAGACCTCTCCAGAGATGTTTAATAGGATTTAGGTCTAAGCTCTGGCTGGGCCACTCAAGGACATTCACAAAGTTGTTGTGAAGCCACTCCATTGATATTTTGGCTGTGTGCTTTGGGTCATTGTCCTGCTGGAAGATGAACTGTCGCCCCAGTCTGAGGTCAAGAGCACTCTGAAGCAGGTTTTTATTCAGGATGTCTCTGTACAATGCTGCATTCATCTTTCCCTCTATCCTGACTAGTCTTCAGTTCCTGCTGCTGAAACACATCCCCACAGCATGATGCTGCCACCACCATGCTTCAATGTAGGGATGGTATAAGCCTGGTGATAAGCGGTCCCTGGCATTCACTCCAAACAGTTCAATTTTAGTCTCATCAGACCATTAAATTTTGTTTCTTATAGTCTGAGAGTCCTTCAAATGCCTTTTGGCCACTCTACCATACAGGTCTGATTGGTGGATTGCTGCACAGATGGTTGTCCTTCTATAAGCTTCTCCTCTCTCCACAAAAGAACACAGGACCTCAGAGTGACCATAGGGTTATTGATCACCTCCCTGACTAAGGCCCCTCTCCCCCGATCACTCAGCTTAGATGGCCAGCCAGCCAGCTCCAACCAGCCACCCACTACTGACCACCGTGGTTGTCCATGCCACCGGGGTGGTAGTGCATGACGTCACACACTCTAAAGCACAAATTTCCGTTATGTTGCCAAGCATTACATTTCTGTAAGAATATAACGTTAGGCGCGATTCAGCAGGTTCAAGTTCAGCCATGAGTTCAGTCTGAGTTCCCAAACTGGGAACATTTTGGATTTGTGCCGAATGAGAAAGGCGAACCAATAAATTGGATGAAGCTATTTGTAGGGTTTGTTTCATAAAAATAAGTGTTAAAAGAGGAAACAAGTCGAATCTTCAGAGCAATCTTCGGTCATGTCACCCAGCCACGTAATATCAACTCATGTCTAATGAACGCAAACGCCCAGCTAGTCAGCCAGGTATCACAGAGGCCTTTCCAAAAATGGCCTTATACAAATGAGAAAGTGATAAATAGAAGACATTACCGAGAAATGTAGCAACATATTTGGTAGTTGAGAACGCGCCTATCCACAGCGTAGAGAAACCTGCTTTCCGAGAAATGCTGGCAGCGGAAAAATGAAGCAAGATTCCCTCTTTTGGCCACGGTTGCGAAAAAGTATCGAGATTTCCTCGTTCATTCTTGTCTGTGTTTACATTCCACCGCAAGCACACGTGAGTACTGCGCTGCAACAGCTGGCTGATCTGAACACAGAGACAGAACAACACCAGGACTCTGTTTTTATCATTCCTGGTGACTTAATCAGGCAAAACTTACACACTGAGCTGCCTGATTTCAAAAAGCACATTACATGCCCCACCAGAGGCAATAACATTTTGGACCATTGCTAAACCACAATAAAGGATGCATCGCTCCGTTGCCAGAGCAGCTCTAGGACTCTCCGATCACTGCCTGGTTCATCTTATACCAACTTACAGGCAAAAACTTAAAATTACTAAGCCAGTATTTAAGGACTGTTAAGAGATGAACCAACGACACAGAGCAGGTCTTCAAAGCCTGTTTTGAATGCACTGACTGGAGTGTTTTTGAAGCTGCAGCCACAGACCTGGACGAGCTCACAGAGACTGTAACATCATACCTCAGATTCTGTGAGGAGTTATGCATCCCTATCAAGACCTGCTTGTCATTTAACAATGATAAACCATGGTTTACACCAAAACTGACAGCTTCGTCAGGCCAAAGAGGATGCTTACAGGAGTGGGGACAGAATCTTATACAATCAGGCCAGGAACATACTGACAAAGGAGATTGGTGTGGCTAAGAAGAACTATACCAAAACGCTGCAAAACCAGTATCTGCCAACGACCCTGCATCAGTGTGGAGAGGTTTAAAGGATTTTACTAACTACAAGACACCGTCCCCCAGCAGCGACAGCAATAAACATCTTGCAAATTAGCTGAATATGTTCTACTGTAGATTTGACACCTTTGACCAGACACCTCACACCCCGCCCGGACCATCTCCCTACACAGCCATCAACATCACATCAACACACCCCGGATCATCTCCCTACACAGCCATCAACACAGCCCGGACCATCTCCCTTAACATCTGTTACAACCGGTCTGTGGATGATGCAGTCAACATGGGACTGCATTATACCCTACCACATTTGGACAAAAAAGGTAACTACGCAAGGATTCTGTTTGTGGACTTCAGTTCTGCCTTTAACACCATCGTCCCATCACTGCTAAAGTACAAACTGGCCCAGCTCTCTGTTCCTAGCTCTGTCTGTGGATCACCAGCTTTATGACAGATAGACAGCAGCTAGTCAGAATGGGCAAAATCACATCCGACAGCGGCAACCGATCAGCACTGGTGCCCCCCAGGGATGTGTTCTTTCTCCACTGCTCTTCTTCCTGTACACCAACGACTGCACCGCAAAAGACCCCTCCATCAAACTCATTAAGTTTGCAGATGACACTACTGTTATCGGCCTCATCCGGAATGGACGAGTCTGAATACAGACAGGAGGTTGAGCGGCTGGCTTTATGGTGCAGATACAACAACCTGGAGCTGAACACGCTCAAAACAGTGGAGTTGACAGTGGGAGAAACTTTAAAAAGAAACCCCCCTGCACTCCCCCCACTCACCATCATGAACAGCACTATGGCTGCAGTAGAGTCATTCAGGTTCCTGGGCACCACCATCTCTCAGGATCTGAGAAGGGACATTCACATAGACTTTATTGTGAAGAAAGCCCAGCAGAGACTGTACTTCCTTCGTCAGCTGAGGACGTTCAACCTGCCACAGGAGCTGCTCGTACAGTTCTACTCAGATGTCATCCAATCCATCTTCTGCACTTCAATCACTGTCTGGTTTGGCTCAGCTGCCAAAACCGACCTCCGGAGACTACAGCGAATAGTCCGGACTGCTGAACGAATCAGTGTCACTACCCTTCCTACACTTCAAGAACTGTACTCTTCCAGAGTGAGTAAAAGAGCTCGCAAAATCACTCTGGACGCCTCACACCCAGCACACTACCTGTTCGAACTGTTACCATCTGGTCGGCACTTCAGAGCACCAAGCACAAAAACAGCCAGACACAAGAAAAGTTTCTTTCCTCAGGCTGTCTACCTTATGAACAGTTAAATATTCCCCAACTGTGCAATAAATATGTGCAATACTTTCTCATATGCACTTGTACACAGCACCTTATTACAATATACAATGCAATACTTTCTCCATACGCATTTGTACACAGCAACAAATAACCTTTATATTTATAACAAATCTGTACACACAATTCAACATCCAGATTTTTTGACTAACTGCATCTCCGTTCTCCCGAGTTTGTTCTTCCTAAGACACCAGGCAAGATCGGTCTCCACAAGAACGCAAGTCCGTTCTCTGCGTTCTTGGAATTGAGAAACAGCCAGAATGTTCCTGAGCTCAATTTAAAGATTAACGGCAAAGGCTGAGAATACTTATAACATGTCATTTTTTAGGTTTTTTATTTTTAATAAATTTGCAACAATTTCAAAAAATATTTTTTCACATTATCATTATGGGGTATTGTGTGTAGAATTTTGAGGAAATGAATGAATTTAATCCATTTTGGAAAAAGGCTGTAACATATAAAAATGTGGAGAAAGTGAAGCGCTATCAATACTTTCTGGATGCACTGTATGTATTAACTCTCAAACTTTGCTTACATTTTATGAACGACCAACAACCAAAGTTTCACCTAAAATAAATAATGTTTTACTGAACAAAAAAGGCCTGAGGGCGAATAAAGTGACTTTAATTTTCAAGTAAACTATTTGTTTCAAAGAACAGCAGGGGCAGATTAGCTAAAAAAGGAAATGTAAGGATTATGAGAAAAAAAAAGTATAATTACTACTCCAACACACAAGCCGTGAGCTGTAATACAGGGAGGAGTGAAAAAGCAGCAACAGCGACTTGTCTTGGCAGCAGGAAAGAAACCCAGGGACACATTTTGTGAAACAGAAGAGTGAAAGAGCAATCAAGCAGAAGATAAAAAGCAGGAGGAGAGAATGAGGCGCGGGGGAGGGGATCAATTGGCATGGGTTACATTTTGTCTTGAATCCACCGCCGAGTGTAAATCAGAGTAGCGTGGCATTCCTGCATCAGTGTAAAAGCTGGACAGCTGTGGGGAAACCTGAGGTAAGGGCTGAGGCGGCTGGTGCTACATGGAGATTGAGAACACAGGAATCAACAGCAGCATCATCATCATCATCATCATCATCAACATCATCATCATCATCATCCTCCTCATCATCATCATCATCATCATCATGAAACACTGTGGACACAGAACCGAATAACACTAGGTTAGATTGATGATCTGTTCAGACCACGTGACTCCACTTACCGTTTGGTTAGGGAGCTGAGGTAAGGTTTGGATGCGCTGGGCGTTCCATTTGAAAGGCATGTTTGGATTGTAGACGGCCTCCACCAGAACACGGTCACCGACTTGGGGTGTTTTCCCCTTGACCGCACTGCAAAAACACAAAACAACACCTTTAAAGGCAACAAATAGCAGAGCAATTTGAAGTAAAGCAAAAAACTAAGGATGCACCAAACTTTTTCCTGCCAAAAATTGACTGAAAATTGCATTTTCGGGTTTTAGCCGATGTGGCAAAAAAAAGGTTTATGCTGGTTTCACTTTGGACACTTTCACGTACTGCACACAGAAAGCACTGCACTGCATAGCCCTTCATTTCAATAAACTATTCAAAGGATAGATAAAACGCAAGAGCGCAGAGCTTAATATTCTGCTCTATTTCATCTGCTTGTGCATGAACCACACATGCTTACCAAAAAAGTCCACTCAAATAACGTACTGATAGGACATTTCTATGTAGTGTACTATTTCCTGCAGCTTGCAATAGTGCTGTGCTGTCAAGTCAATGCCAGTAAAGCAAAGCCTCTCCATTGTTGTATGGTTTATTGTAGATATATAGGACAATAGGTGAACATCTACAATCTGACAGTTTAAAAAAAATAAACATTCAGAAAATAACCTTCAAAGCTGTCTAAATGAAAAGTTTAACAATGAATATTATTTTCATATATTTACAGTCTAAAATGTACAAAATATCTTTATGGAAAAGGATGCTTTATACTTTACTTAATATCTAATAATTTTTGGAATAAAAGAAAAAATAAAAATCAATAGTTTTGAGCTACTGCCAAAAATACACCGTGCAACTGGTTTTGTGGTCCAGGGTCACAAATAAGGTTATTTTATTAGCTGGTGTTTTTTTTTTCTTTCTTTTTTTTTTAATCAGTATAATTTAAGTTATTGTGTTAAATTTTAAAAGTCTTTAAAAAGGGGTGTCACGGTGGCGCAGTGGGTAGCACGATCGCCTCACAACAAGAAGGTTGGTGGTTCGAGCCTCAGCTGGGTCAGTTGAAGTTTTGCATGGTTCCACAAGTTCAAAGACATATGCTATAGGTGAATTGAATAAGCTAAATTGTCCGTAGTGTATGCGTGTAAAGTATATAGGGATGTTTCCCAGTGATGGGTTGCAGCTGGAAGGGCGGTTCACTATGTTGTGGCAACCCCAGATTAATAAAGGAACTAAGCCAAAAAAAAAGAATGAATGGAGTCTTTAAAATTATATTCCAACATAAAAATGAAAAATGTGGTTTTAAGATGTTTTTTGAGAAAAGGTAAAATGACACTTTTTGAATATTTTTAATATTTTTAAGATTTAAATATTGCATTTCCGTTCACTTGAAAAGCTAATGATCAAAGATGGGTATCAATTCTCCAGAAAATAGAAAAAAATCCTTATTTTAAAATAGTCCTTAAAAAAGAAATAAAGGACTTTGTTGTCCTTTGATGGTATTGATTCCAAACTTTGTGTCTAAAGAACCATATAAAAATTTCACTCTCTCGTCACTTATGGTCATAACTCCCTTATTAATAATTAGATTACATTGGCTTATATTTCTGCTAAAAGGTTTGAATGGTCTGGACAGCTGGATATAAAATGTCATGCTCAAATTTCCAAATAATAGACTATGTGGACATAGTTGCTGATTATTACTAGGGTTGGGTACCGAAACCCTGTGCCATTTTGGCACTGGTACCTTTGTAACCGGTATGCACCAGACCATTCAGCATATGAATTTCGATGCTTAATTCTGGTGCCACTGGTGCTCTGACAAGAACGTAAGAAGCATCAAGGGGTGCATCAAAGGAACACATAAGTACACATCACCGTCAGTGATGTCAGGCGTTTGTTGCAGTGGTTTATAGAAGGCAAATCCCACAGTATGGCGCATGTGGTGAGCGACGCCCTTCATCAACATGCATGATCGAATTCATCTAATTTGCTTAAACTAAGCATTCTAAAGTATGGCTATATTTTACAAGCAAGGATTCTGACACACCAACATGCAGCAGATACTTTACAAAAGTTGCATGTAAGGGGGAAAAACTTATAAAATTTGGGGGCGCATGGAATCATTTAAAAGTGAGGAATGGACTGTCTTTGACAGTTTGTGACATCATCTGGCACTTTCAGTGACTACGTTTACATGGACACCAATACTCTGATTTCAATATGATAAAACAATACTCTGATCAAGAGTCTACCACGAAAACAGTAATTTTTGATTATCTTAAAAGGACAACAGACATAAACTGCGGAGGAAACATTTCTAGGCTGGTGACGCAATGACGTTAATGCATCTATGTGCTATAACATGTAACTGGGAATCATGAATGTAACATTCAAAATGTAACTCATGTAAACACCTGAATCATATTATTGTCTTATTCATATTAAGGCAAATCATAAGATCACTGATGTCCATGTAAAAGTAATCACAGGCCCCAAACCCAGAAAAAAAAAGGTGTTCCCTGATTTGATGACAGCCTTTCCACAGGTTAGTAGTAAGCTAATGTAATGTTAATAGCATAATGCAAATCTTGCATTCATGCTAACAATCAAATGATCAAAAGAAATATATTAATGCTATTCAAATATATAAAATATGAATTGATGTTTACTTTAAACTTATTATAAATATATGTTTATATTGTTCAATTATAATGGTTAAAATAATTTTTTTTTGTCAAATAATTTTTTGGCACTGGTACCGTTTTAAAAGTATCGATTTAGCACCGGTATCGAAATAACCCCAAACAATACCCAAGCCTAATTATTACCTTTCAATTGTTAAAATCAATAGGGTTTAAGTAAACCTAAATGTTTTTACCTAATGCACATACTGATACAGAAATGGTGTTTTTAGATAGATAAAATGCAAGAGCGTAGAGCTTAATATTCCGCTCTATTCTATCACATACTGATACAGAAATGGTGTTTGTTGCATTTGCTTTATAAATAGCATGCTTTATCATTACATTGTGAAACGGAATTATAGTTTTTGCGTGCAGAAAAAAAATAAATAAATACAAATACAACTGTTCAACTTTGTCTTCTCTCCCATGTCAGGTCAGGGTGTGTGTTTACTACACGCAATATGCTGTATTCCCACTAGAGTCAGCAACGCAAAGATAAGCACTGTATTGCCTGTAGCAAGCGCTCACCCTGATCTGATGCTAAATATTTAGGTGAACAAAGTACTTTTTACAGTTTTTTGGCACACCAAAGTGTTCTTGGAGCTTCGGATGATTACAGTTGAACCACTGAAGTCACATGGAAAGTTTTACCAATGTTTTTAGTAGCTTTTCATTTGTGTTCCGAAGAAAAGGTATAAGCTTAACTTTAATTTTTACATTTATTGATTAATAATTAAACTCAATTAATCCACCGTGAACTAACATAGTCAATGAACAATAATGAACCTGAGCTGGAAGAAGACATCCTCATCAACAAAGCCGAAAGTTTCATGCAGCTTGCTGACGACCCCAGTGAAAACACGCTGTTTTTGGGGTTGCGTCTGCTGCTGGTGGCTGGAGCGAGGGGTCGGGTAGGACACGGTTATCTGTGCTGTCTGCTGAGGGTTAGACAGGCTCAGACTGGTGGGCAAAGCGACAGGGGGCTGAAAAATACACACAGCACCACTGTTAGAAAATAAACTGCTCATATCTGGCAAGGTTAAGAAGTCTCTTGCTTTATTTCACACATTTAAAATGATGAGACTGTAAAAACACAAACATGATGATGAAAATGCAATACTGAAAACACAGTGTACCTGTGAGAGCAGGGCTTGCTGGGGTTGTGGAAGCTGTAACAAAAAAAAAAAAAAAAAAAAAAAACATGAAGAAGTATCTGCACATTAACCACAAGTCAACATTTTTAAAAACAATATATAAATCTGTATTTATTTACATCACAAGTATAAAATCAAACGTTACACTTGTCTAAAACATTTAAAGGTTTTCAAGTCACTCAATGTAGATTACTCGCTGGTAGTTTTTCAACTTTTTTGCGCAAATTTGTAACAAATAAGTTGGGCATTCCACCTCATTCATGCCACCTCACAGAAATCAGCCTCTATTCTGCGTCTGCACTGACTTTACATGTAATCTACTCATGTGAATGCTTAAATTCCCATATTGTGAAAACCCAGCATTAGTGTTCCATGATCTTTTGCAGGGTATATGCAGGAATCCTAAAGGTAATTTCAATACCTTTTTAAGACTTTCTAAAGACCTTCTCGGAATATTTTAAGACCTCATTGCCACTTCAAGTTTCAAACCTTTAACTTAATAAACGGTTGTTAATAAACAGTCGAAGTAAAAAAATAAATAAATAAAATAAAATAAAAAAAATCAATGGAGCACAACCATGCAACAGAACTCAAAAGAAACAAAGATTGAGAGAATAAATTACGCAGTTGTTTTCAGCAACAGGCTTCAGCTTCTATTTAGACTCGTCTTTCGCAAACTAACTAGTACGCAAACTTACATTTTCCCATTTTGCCGTCTGTTTCGCTCTATGGTTTTGCTACATGTGGAAAGCATCACATCACCTTCCCGTGTTTGTCGCAAATTACGTGACATCACCCGGACGTGGAGCTTGGCCGGACGCGCCCCAGCCTGAAGCAACTGCATGGATTGAGCATGTCATTGGTAATATTAGGAGAAAAATAAATGTATTTATGCTTATTTGGAGTCAAACACTTTGGAAAAGGTTTAACCAAAATAAGACCTGATAAAAATGAAATTAAGACTTTTTAATACCTTTTAAGGGCCTTAATTTTCTCACAATTGATTTATCAACTTCTATTAATTTTTAAGACCCTGGGACACCCTGTTTGGAAATCTTTCTAAAATACTTAATCACTGATCAAGAAGCACCTCTTAATACACATTTTTGGGAACACCTATAATATCATTTTTGTAATTACTTCAGTATATACACGAGTAGAAAATGGTTCATTTCCAGGCTGGAAAAAAATATATTTTTAACATATAAAATTTAAATTAATCATACACAAAACAAGCTAAAGTGACACAGAAAAAGAAATATTATGAATAAGTTTAAAAAAGCAGCAAGGAGGCTGCCTGAACCTGTTAATAATTTTTAAGAAAATACAAAGTATAACATAAGTCACATTAATTTTACAAGATAAGATTTTTTATATTTGTCATTAGTGTGAAGTATCTGTTTTAGGCTGGCACTGATGTGCATGCAAAAGAATCTCTCTGCCAAGCACTGTTTGACTAAGTGTCTAAGTGACTAATTTATTCAACCAATCATGTTCTCAATAATTAACATTTAACCAACGGTGTAAAGTCACAAACTACAAACCTAATTAGTGTAACGGAGTAGTTTTTCTCATGAAATGTACTTTAACAAGCAGCTTTTAAAAGAGGGTACTTTTACTTGAGTTCCTTTATAATGCTATATCAATACTTGTACTCTGCTATTTTCCTTCAACATGCAGTCTCTAGTTTATTTTTTCTTCTCTACAGAAATGAGTATAATTGTCAGTCCTTTGATTACCATCTAATCAAACCACGCATAAAAAAAGACATACACACTTTATAGATGCAACAAACATGTACACTACCTAACAAGTCTTTTCACCTATCCAAGTTTTAGGAACAACAAATAATAACTTGACTTATTATTTACTACGGCTTATATGAAAGGCAAAGGCCTCTAGATTACACTTATTTTACCAATATAAAAAACGATCATGTCTTGACTTTTAGTTATTTCATTAGGACTGTAAGCTCCGACTCTGCATTGATAAAATTTTTGTCACTTAACAGAAATAATGTACAGTATAGAATATAAAGTCATGGTGCAGTGGAAAAAGAATGAATATAGTGTCTGACTCCCATGGGCTTGGATGACTGCTTCCATACATCTCTGCAATGACTCAAATAACTAATTTATAAAACCATCTGAAATGACAAAGAAAGCACTCCAGTGTTTTCTCTAGGATTTTTTCCAGCTGTGGCGGCAGGCCATTTTTACACAGATCTACCAACTACCTATGGCATTATTTCAATGACAAATGTAGTGAGCGCAGTATTACAAGTCGAGATCGCATTCATGTAATACGAGCATGCGAATCTCTTTTCTTGCACGCCGATTTCCTCTGTTTGTGCGCGAAACTTCTTGCTTGCTCTCAAATATATGCTGCTCAAGAGCAGATTTTCTTGTGCGCTCACAAATAAATGCTGCTGAAGTGTGATTTAGTGTGTTTAAGTAACGAATATGTAATTTATTAGATTAGCTAGGAATATTTATGAATGTCTCCAATAGACCTACAGAGCAGTATTAATGCGTCCTAAAGTAAAGTGAAACAGCAATAAACTCCAGCAAAATAAAGTCACAATATGCAGAGCCCTAGACCTTTATCTATAAAGTATAATTATGGAAACTGTGTTCATCTTAACGGAAAGCTACGTTGTGTTTGCTGGCCTCACGGATCTGTCAGTCAGTCAGCACGTAACCTTTAAGAATTAAACAAATAGCTCACAGCACTACTACGGTTACAAAAAAGTTTGCGCTGTAATAATTCACTTCCCTTTTAATACGTTTTGGTGCGTTTACAACCTGCTAATAAAAAAAACATGACTGAATGTTTTTAATGAGATGCTGTAATGTAGCTGTTGCAGAATGAATTTTGTTGTGGCACCCTGCCACGGAAGAATGAATGTAGCGGAAACCATTCACTCTTGCAGGACTCCCAGAGTTCATCAAGATTCTTTGTATTCGTCTTCAATGCCTCCTCCTCCTCCTTCTCACCCCAGACATGCTCAATAATGTTCATGTCTGGTGATTGGGCTGGCCAATCCTGGAGCACCTTGACCTTCTTTTCTATCAGGAACTTTGATGTGGCGGCTGAAGTATGAGAAGGAGCGCTATCCTGCTGAAGAATTTGCCCTCTCCTGTGGTTTGTAATGTAATGGGCAGCATAAATGTCTTTTGATACCTCAGGATGTTGATGTTTCCATCCACTCTGCAGATCTCTCACATGACCCCATACAGAATGTAACCACAAACCATGATTTTTCCTTTACCGAACATGACTGGTTTCTGTGAGAATCTTGGGTCCATGCGGGTTCCAATAGGTCTTCTGCAGTATTTGTGATGATTGGGATGCAGTTCAGCAGATGATTCATCAGAAAAATCTACCTTCTGCCACTTTTCCAAATGATCAACTAGAAGTCAAGTTGTTCTCTTGACTCATGTTGCTCTTACTGTGAGTCTTTTATAGGTGTATATATTAATGTAATATATTTCTGCGTGAAAATAATCTCATATTTGAAATGTATAGTCTATGAAGGCAAATCATTTAACTTACACTTAGAAACACCCTAAAAATATATCTTACGTCAATTTAGATTTTCATTTCAATCAACAGACTATTAGGTCGAATAATTTACTACTTTTAGGACTACTCATATTTCGAGAAGTGTATAGTACAGATACTTTTACTCGCACACATTTTTAGCTAATTATAGTACTTTTACTTGAGTTTGCGTTTCAGTACTCTTCCACCACTGCATTTAACTGACTGTTCAAGGCAGCCCTATAATATATTACCAGCCTGACCAGCTAAAACACACAATTAAATGATGGTAGAACAGATAATTCAGAACTTAAAAACTCACTACGCTGGCATAGTATTTGAATTGACCAAATCCTAAAACCTCTACCAAAAGTGGAAGTGAATACTGAGTGTTAAATAATGCAAACGGACACTGATGCACTGCAGTTCTTGCCCTCTTTTAAATAACTGCTCCACTGACTGCAGTCCTTTTAGCTCCTGTCAAAGAGCACTCATTTATGAACCTGACAGGCCCTTTTATCCAAAGAGACTTACAGTGCATTCAAGCAAAAGCAACTTAGCAAAACATACAGCATGGGAATCATACACATGACCTTGTGAAATGCACAAGATATCACAAAGACCAATACTCCATGAGACCCTGAATCCAGGGCATCAGCTATAGCTTCAGAAATGGTACAAGTCAATGTGAACGAGAAGGTGAGTGTTTGTACCTGATGTGGGACATTGTAGAGTGTTTGTTGGGGTGGAGGTTGTGGCGGGGGGGCTTGAGGTGGCTGCTGTTGTTGCTGCTGCTGCTGCTGTTGTTGCTGATACTGCTGCAGGGCTGAATTGATCTGCGACTAAAAAAAAAACACACCAGTGACTCAAGATTGCTCAGTGAGGACTGGGGGAAGGGCTCAGGTTTCCAGCAATGAGCACACTAGAAATGCAGATGAGTACAATTCAAAACGAAATAGGAAGCAATTTATGGACTGCAGTGAATGGAAAGAGATCAGGCTAAAATTAGGTGACATTGTGCAGTGTTGTGAACACAGGACCTGCTTTGAAATATTATCAAAAAATAAAGCATTAGCATATTTCATTATAATCCTAAAATAAATGCTTTAAACTGTTGTATACTTACTTTTTGTCTATTTAATCAAAAAGGCAAAATTTCTCCCACTTTATTCACCAAAACACTTTTTTTTCCAGAAAACAAAAAAGTACTATACTAGCTATTATTCCTCAAAAAATGCTAGACTCTAGTCTTATTTTGTGTGAAAATATCTGGGCAATTTAATCATAATCTTAATAAATGAATAAAAACAACAAAATCAAGTCCAGGGCTTGAAATGCAAGTTTAAGAATTTAAAAGTTTATAAAAATTTACAAAGCCTTTACTAATACGTCTATTCTATAAAAAAAAGCACCTACGCATTGCAGCAACACTTGCCTTCATCAGGGTAACAAGATGAGCAACACATTAAAGGTGCAGTAGGCGATTGTCTTCAGAAACATTTTTTGTTTTGCTGGTTAAAAGTCTTTTCACATTCCAATAGTAATGATTAAAGTAAATGATCTAAATGTGTTTATATGTATTTTTGCATTCTGAATAAGGCATAAAACTAAAAAAAATTTCATCCAATAAAATATTGTCGGACCGACAAATAACTCAATTACGACAGGTATCTCAAACTGTTTGTTTTACTGTGCTTTGTTGTTTTTTACTTTCTTGTAAGCGCTTTGGGTCTTAGAAAAGCACATTATAAATAAAATGTATTATTATTTTATTAAAACATGGGTAAATGTGCTCTTCCACCTAACCAGCTTTACTGAGGTGAAGTTTGATTTATATTCCCACATTTGTTCATTTTTGAACAGTGACAGTCTGTGACAATAATTTGGGGAAATATAATTCCTGCACCCGCTGGCCTGTCAACAACTACGCTTTATAAAGTGCATGTCTCCAAAGAGTTTTCTAACTGGTGAATGACATGATCTAGTGTTATATCTAATCAGTGCGTGGCTTTGGACGGCAGGGGAGGGTCGAAAATTTCTAAGATATTATGCTAATGCTAGCATTCTAGCAGATCACCTACTGCACCTTTAATCATCCCTAAAGCACTTCTGGTTTGATTTTGGGTTTAAATTAAAATGTGGTTTATCTTTACTTCCAGTTCATTTATTAAATTCATCAATTTTTTAAAAAAATAGTTAATGACATAATTAAATAAATAATTAAATATTTTAAGGCATATTGCCCATATAAAGTGCTAGTATAGGTGTAATAAGTTTCTTGGCATTGCTCGTTTCTGTATCTTAATGGCTGTTTTTTCAGGCTTTCTGTAGGTTTCATTCATTCTTTCATTTTCTTTTCAGCTTAGTCCCTTTATTAATCTGGGGTCACCACAGCGGAATGAACCGCCAACTTATCCAGCATATGTTTTACGCAGCGGATGCCCTTCCAGCTGCAACCCATCACTGGCAAACATCCATACACATTCACATATTTACACTACTGACAATTTACCTTACATAGTTCACCTATACAACATGTTTTTGGATTTGTGGGGGAAACCAGAGCATCTGGAGGAAACCCTCTTGAACACGGGGAGAACATGCAAACTCCCACAGAAATGCCAGCTGACCCAGCCGGGGCTCGTACCAGCGACCTTCTTGCTGTGAGGCAATTGTGCTACCCACTGCACCACCATGCTGCCCTCTGTAGTTTTCTTCAAGTCAAATTTAAGACTTTGTAAGACCCTTTTAAGAGCATTATCGATTAAATTTTTTATTTATACAAGGCTAAACATTTTTTCTAATGGGCCGGTTACTTCTGTAAATAGTTTTTGTATTAATGGAAAACCATGTAAATGGATGTGTTGCTTTAGTTTTCTTTCCCTGATTATGGAGTTTAATTTGGAGAATTTTTTGTAAAAATGTCTAACTGCTAATGTGAATGGTCTGAGATGGATTATTGGTGACTGAGTGTCGGCCTGATAGGGTAGCTTTACCTGGACGGAGAGAATTAAGACCTGTTTAAAATGATTTAAGACCTACAACCCAATATTTCAGTGAATTTAAGACTTTTTAAGAATTAAAATTTTATTTTTGAAATTTAAGACATTAAGACCTTGCAGACACCCTCTTTTCCAACATTCTTCAGAATATCTTGTTTTGTGTTCAACAGAAGAAAGAAATTCATAGAAGTTTAGAATATTTTGCAAGCAAAGGGTGAGGAAATGTTTTATTTTTTTGGTAAACTATCCCTTTAAAGTTCAATAACATAAATGCACCAAATATATGAGTGCAAAAAAGGTCAAAAACAATGTCAATGATAATAAGGTCTGTGTAACCTATTAACATCACAAGTGGAAAATAGGATAAGACATGCTTTTTTGGGATGTGATGTTAAAGGCACGAACATCAGCAAATTTCCTGCTACAAACCTTACAAAAATACTACAAACCTTGCTACAAACTACATGATATATTTAAATAATCTCCACACATGAATATTGCATTTGAAAAGGAAACTCCAATGAATAAATATGCAAAAAGATCACAAAAAATTACTTTATATATCTCTTTTCATTATTAATTTATTATTTTATTTAACATTTTCACTGGTGCAAGCTATTTGTAGAATTTATATTTTTCTAAATTTTCTTAATTCTTGACAATACTAAGAAACCAAATAAAAAAAAACATGCTAAAAGCCATCACAATGGAAATTAGAGGTTGCGTACTGTTCAGAAAATGCTGGAATAGTAAATCTAGCATGTCACTATGAAATTTAAAGCAAAGCAAACGCTTTACAGTGCATTTCCTCCAGCTGCAATAGGACGATGGATGACAGTCTCACCTGCTGTAATGCTGCTGCGGCAGCAGCAGCGGCGGCCTGCTGCTGGAGCGCTGCGGTCTGCTGAGAGAGCTGATAGTTGGCAGCTGACTGTGAGTTGAGGGAGGCTGCAGCTAAAGCCGACTGCTGAGTGTACATAGGAGACGCTCCCAGAAGAGACTGCTGCTGCACTCCTAACGCTATGGGAGATGGTAAAACATTTTCAAGAACATTATGAATCAAATTTAAACACAAAGCACAAATTATTTTGTTATTTCTTAGCCACATATTTTTAAATAGTGTGTCAAAACAAGCAATCTCTGGTTGCATAAATATACTTAAAAATTTTGAGGTAATAAATGTAACTTGTTACAAGGTTTTATTGAGAAGTATTGTTGCTGATGGGATGAGTGTTGGCCTGATTGGAAAATTAAGACCAGTTTAAGACAATATTTCAGTGAATTTAAGCCTAAATTTAGAATTTGAAATTTTAAACTTTTTAAAGACCCCACGGACATGCTGTAAAAACACTGTAAACACAAGCAAATCTTAAACAGTCACATCAACTTTAAACATCTCGAGCTTTGATCTTTACCATTAGATAAATCTACAGAGAAAAACTGTGTCTTTAATTATGCACGTTTAAACTAGCATTTGCATGTTTGTAATGAAAGTAATGCAATGGCAGCGCTGCTCACATTGTTCCTCAATCACTTTGGCACATTCTATGAAACAGGCTTAACATTCTCTAAGCTGAAGGTTTAATGATCACAACTATTTGCTGAATCCCCAGAAACCTATTTAGTGTCTGCAAAATGTACTAACTCAACCAAAAATTTTCATTCATGTATTAAAAGCTAGATGTTTTGTCAGAAATCTAGAAAGTGTTTTATAATAAAAAATATCTTAAGTCACCATCTTTGGAAATAATTGTTATACACATAAATATAAATTAATGACATGTTTTACATTTTTGATGACACTGATGATTAGGTTGATTATACTCAATATGAAGAGTAGGTTCTTTAAATGAATGATAAATTTAAGTCAGGCATGAAAAAAACTTCAGGGACCTTAACATGCTGTTTCTATTAACTCAAATTGACTACACTTTCGTTATGTTAGTGGCTGTTTTTGCCCCATTGACATTTTTAAATTGCAAAGCCTTGACACCAAGTAATCATGTATTCTTGATTGTTGGTTGTTTTTTCCTGTTGGCAACAAGTCAAATTGGTTATTTTTACTGTTGATCAACAGTTGGCACCCTTAACCCTTTAGATAGGCCTGAGCAAAAAAGTTTTTGGCTTTTATATGGTGATTTATGGAGTATAACAGTAAACATAGTAAGTGTATTTTTGCACACACATTATAATTTGCTATGTTCTGAAAACTGAGCTGCTTATTTTCTAGGGGTGGGAACCTACACTGGTCTCACAGTTCGGTTCGGTTACGATTATCATACCATCAATTCGGTTCAATTCAATATCTCGGTGCACCATGCACAAGAATTCTTGTATTAAAATTTATAGATATATTTCTATATTATTTGTAATACAATTTTGTCCTAAACACAAAACATAAAAGAAAGTTTTGCAAACAAAATAAAGTATTGAGGAATAAATTATGAAAAAGAATGCAAATCTCAAAAAAATTAATTAATAAAAATTTTTAATAAAAAATAAAAATAAATAACAATAAATAAATTGCAGAGGGAAAATTGAGTTTTGAGAAATAAAAAATAAATTTTGCAAACAAAAATAAAGAACTGCAAATAAAAATAAAATAGTGGGAAAAAAATAAATACTAGCAACTTTTTTAAAAATATGAATATTTTTGCTAAATATTTTTTCCAGTACTGCCTTAACAAACCTCTCAAGTCAATTGCAATGCTCATTTTGATTTGCGAGTTTTACTGTTTCATGATTTATGCAGCCCCCCAAAAAACAAAGGATTCATGTATTTTACTTAATCTCGATTACATTTATGGCAGCGATTCATGGCTGATTTTCTTTGTGTCACGATGTCTCCAGCTGATGATGTCGCTTCATAGAAGGCAGGTCTGGGCAAATTTTGACACCCTTAATATTTTCTCAAACATAGAGGTAAGTGTGCAAAGGTCTCACTCACTCACTATCCATCTCTCTCTAACACACACACACTATACTCTGCATAAAAGCAAAAGAAAAAAGAAAATATAGAAACTAAGCTTTTTTTTGCACCGTCACCGATGATCAACAGTAAAAAATACAAATTTTTACCTCTTCCCAATGGAGAAAACCACCAACAATAATGAATGCATGGTTATTTGGTGTCATGGCTTTGCAATCAAAAAATATTCTTATAATGGGAGTCAATGGGGCAAAAACAGCCACTAACACAACGAAAGTGTAATCAATTTGCCCAGAGTGTATTGTTGAGGTTTTAAAAAAATTCCAAAGCATTTTCCCAAAACATGTGCTAAAGTAAGATTTGTCACCAAAAATCTTGCTAAAACACAGAGAAAGATGTGGCCAAATTAAGCCTCAAAATCACCCCAGAGTGGATGAAAACATCCCCAACAGGACACAAGGGTTAAAAAGTCACAATGGAGAAATTAACTAATTTCATAAAATTTTAATTAAAACATTAAATTTGTTGACTTACAGTGTAAGCTGTTCAGGTCCAGGGACTGTCCAGTGTGGCCAGGCTGTGATACCGCTGTCGCCGCAAACTGGGCAGCCCATGGAGGGTTCTTCTGCCCCCCGAACTGGGCCATGGAGACCTGCTCACGGTTTCTGCTGAACCAGGCGGCAGATTACTTTCTGTGGGAAGAGTAATTACATTTACTAAAAGTGCAAGTTTAAACATTAAATGCTCACTGGATGAGCAGGAAGTGAAATATATTGTGGCTGCGTCTGTGGCTGCCTGCCAAGGACACACTTCTGATTATAACAAGACAATCTTGGCAACATTAAATACCTCATTTCACAAAAAAGGTATCAAATGGTTTAATATATATTTTATATTGTACTACTACTGCAAAGATGCTGATCATGATTGTTCTTATTTTTTTACCCTTAGTTCAATTTTATGTCACAAAAGTAGCCATTTCATTTACTGAGAGCAAGGTTTGCACTTTTGTTTATTCAATTTAAATTGTAGGACATGCTGTCTAGTTAAAGACACAGCCTGTCAACTCAATGAATTACGATTCTTTTTCTGATTGTTAAAGCTCCCTATGCAAAGATATCAAAATACTGTAATTGTCTAGATTTAATTTATAAATACAGTAGCTATGAAGACTTTTGTTTGCAAGAAGGTTTCGGAAAAGCACTCTGATTAGTTACTCTACTTAAGGAGCTCAGTTTTTTGGACACAGCCAATTCCATCTGTCAGTTACTAAATTATGAATAGCCAAATTATTTAACTGATTATAAAATTACTCCATGCAAATAAGGCAATTAACTGTTCTTTCTAGATGTATATCATTGATCTGCATCGTTCAGTGATGATTGAAATCTATGTTCGCAAAAATGTTGGTTGATTTATATTAAATGATCTAAACATTTGGGAAGCAGCTATAGTACTATAAAAAGTACTATGAAAAGTTATATATATTGAAGGTAGGGGGTAGAAGGTATCTTTTTTGGGGGGGATTTTGAGGCAATTAGATCAGTCCGTTCCCAAAAATGTCACAAAATTATTTGACTGATGATTATTAAACTTTGCAAATGCAATAACTGACTACTATTAAATAAGTCAAATTTAATTAATAATAAAAAAATTAAGACAGTAGTTGTAAATAATCTATATTATTATTTTTATATGGCTATAAATAACCAAAGCCAGTGAAAGCACTCCACTAGGGAGGTCAAAAGGTTTTAAAACAAAGACAAAACTATCAACTTACATGATTTGGCCTAAAATTTAAATTAAATTAAATGAACATTTTAAGTCGATTACGATTAATGAATGATTATTATTATTAAATTTTTTTGCCCTTACAGGTTTTGTAAAGTAAATATGCTCACATATTGCAAGTGAAATATTTTTAAATGAAGGGTGCATTACTTCATTTTAAATTAATTGAGGGAAACACACATTATCTACTATCTATGATTATTTATCAAACATCAACTTTGTACAACTGAAATTAAAACACACATTGCCTAAAACCAACAGTCACTTTTTCTTTTAAAAGTAAAAATAAATAAACTTGTATATAACAAAATAAAATAAATAGATATACAATAAATATATATATAAATAAATATTTTAAATAATATATATAAAATATATATTTTCAATGTTTTTCATATTAAAATTAAATAAAATATATAAATTTTAAATAAAATATCCTATAATATCCTGTAAATAATATTTTAAACAGTGTATTTGTTGTATATTCTGTAAACAAATATTTTAATTTAAATAATAGTTTTAATGTTATGGAAAATGTGCCGTCTCAAGTCATCTTTGGCACAGCTTCCAATGATCATCAATGTAGTGCAAAGTAAGGCTCAAGAATGGGTCCATCGCCCAACTTAACCAGAGATCAGATGTGGCTGCAAAATGGGCACAAATGTATAAATTAGCCTCAGTCTTTAACAAAGCAGGGTCACATGACTCCAAACGCTGTAAGGAAAGTAATTGAAAACAATCCTCCTGGAAAAAATAGATCGATTATAGATTCTGAATGTCAATTTTGATTATTTTTCAATTAATTGCCCAGCCCTATTAAATGTCACAGACAATTTTATCATAACATATATTTGATATAAAAGCATTATATTGTAGATTTAATTTATAAATACACTAGGTGACTGTGCAAATATGCAAAGAATTTCAAAAATGAAAATACTCCAAAAATTTAAATATACTCACTATTTGCTACTTTTAAGAGGTTCTAAACCTTTATGGCAGGGATGTCAAACTTAATTCCTGGAGGGCCGCAGCCCTGCACAGTTTAGTTCCAACCTGCTCCAACACACTTACCTGTGTCAAACAAGCCTAAAGGATTCAATTAGTTTGATCAGGTGTGTTTAAATAGGGCTGGAACTAAACTGTGCAGGGCTGCAGCCCTCCAGGAATTGAGTTTGACATCCCTGCTTTATGAGTTTCCTTTCTGTTAAACACGAAAAATGTTCACAAAAAATTTTATAAAAACCAATGTAAGCATTGAAATCCCACTATTATCGATTCTTGTAAATTACACAGTATTTAACTGTAATATTAACTATATTTTTTGTAGGACAGTTATGTGGTATGTTACTGTATTTTACCATTGCATTGTGTAAATTACTGTATAGTTTACAGCAAAGAAATACAATACATTAAACACAGAGCAAGAAAAATGGCACTGTAAATGTTAATAGTTTTCTTGCTGTAATTGATTTACAGTAAGTTATTGTAGTTCTACAGGAAATTGTTAACAATGTCCAATACTATAAAGGAGGCAATGGCTAAATTTTTCAAAATAACATCTTTTATTGAGGTAAAGTTGGTTTTACATTCGCACATTCAGACTTTCTCCCTAATAATATAATTTCAGAAAAGCATTATTTGAAAATTCTAAATAGTGAAATCATATTAGCAGCCAATGAATATTAAAGTACAACATTGGAACAATTACAACACAGTCAATTAAATAGTGTTGATGTTGTTTTCAAGTCATATTTACATGTGATTTCAGACCCAATATTCAAGTTAACGTAGTAGATAATATAGGGAACGTTAAATGAAGTAATGTGCCAATATAAAACCAACTTTACCTCAATACATCTTTTGTATTCACCAGAAGAAGAAAAACGTTAGAGGTTTGTGACAGGTAAAGGTTGTGTAAAAATGACAGAATCTTAAAATTTGGGTTAACTATGCCTTTACTATTTTTTTTTTTTTACTTTAAATCATTGAAAAATCTTGAGAGCCAGCACTCATGCATGATGTCTAGTTAGAAAGCACACTATATTTTGAAACACAGCCAACACCATCTGTCAGCTCCAGAACACCAGCAGGCTGTTTACAACCTCTTGCAGCATCAAAACTCAGCCTGACTCCAGCAGAAAACAGCACAAACTATCATCCACACGACCTTTCAAGTCTCAAATGATCACTTTTACCAAGCAATATCTTATCTGCACTAGCTTAGCACAGCAACGTATTCTCAATGCAGCAAGCTAAAGAGCTAACGCAGCAACACAACATTGAACTAACCATTTATTAACCTGTGTTAGCTCTCTCGAACACTATCGAGTGTTTCAAGTTCACCTAAGCAGCTCAGTCTCGGTGCTAGTGTGATATGCTGACTGCAGTGTTTTGTTTTACAGATACACTGTCTGTTTCGGGCCCTCGCAAGAGCACACTGTATGTCCACTAACTAGTCTGATTTGCACCTCGAAAGAGTATGCAAACTGCGGAGCAAAACACACAATTCAACGCATGACGAAGCATCAGTAATTTATCAAAGTTGCAGTCGATACGCGAGCATGCAAAGTAGCTGTTATTGTCGCCGCTTACCTTCTGTCTTCTCTCATTCACCGGTAGACACACACTGAGGTCTGGGTGTGGCGCATGCGCAGACCGACTGAAGTACATCACTGGTGCAACACTGACCCAGGATCAGATGACAATAGAGTATAGTGTTACTTAAACACAAATAAATCCATTATTATGGGATTGCGCCATTCTTTTGATGACTTATTTCTTATGTTATGTTACAGTTTGAACAAGTTCCATCTATGTTAAAGTACAGAAGCAAATCTTAAATGTCATCTGAAAGTTTCATTTCTGGCTTTTGAGTTTCTATTGGCATATTTACAACGTCATATTAAATTTGTATTTTCATAATTATTTTAAAATTAATCAACAAAAAAACTCAAAACTAGCCTAAAGATATTTTTGAAACACAATTTAACCAAAGAATTAAAAGTTTAAAGAGCTTAAAGTTCATATAGCCAAATTATTTTTCTGTTAAAGGGGGTGACAGAAACATTTTGAACAGTTTTTTTTTTAAATCAAAATTCAGTAACAGCATATTAATTATTATAATATAATTATATATAATTATTATGTGAGGGGCAAAACTCTTGAACTAGCCATCTGGTTGGTTGATTGAATATACAACCCCAAATCAGAAAACGTTGGGACAGTATGGAAAACGCAAATAAAAAAAGAAAGTATATGATTTTTTCCAATTTAATCTGACTGTATTCATTGCAGACAATAAAACAAACATATTTTATGTGTCCTCGTTATTTTATAGTTTTTTCCCCCAAAATAAACAAATATTCCAGTTTGAAAGTTGTGACAGGAGCAATTTAGGGCTAGTAATCAGATAATTGTTTAAATAATGATGTGATTTAAAACAGGTGATGTCAACAGGTAATTTTAATTATGATTTGGTTCAAAAGCTGCATCCAAGAAAGGTCTAAGGAAATGGGATAAGAGTAGAGCCTCAGAAGAAGAAGAAGAAGAAGAAGAAGAAGAAGAAGAAGAAGAAGAAGAAGAAGAAGAAGAAGAAGAAGAATTCACCTTTATTTGTATAGCGCTTCTATAATGTAGATTGTGTCAAAGCAGCTTCACATAAAAGGTCATAGTAAATTGGAACAGTGTAGTTCAGTTTTTAGTGTTTAAATTCAGTTCAGTTTAGCTCAGTTCAGTGTGGTTTAATAATCACTACTTAGAGTCCAAACACTGAAGAGCGAATCCAACGATGCGCAGCTCTACAGATCCCGAACCATGCAAGCCAGTGGCGACAGCGGAGAAGGAAAAAAAACTTCACTAATTGGTGAAAGTGAAGAAAAAAAACCTTGAGAGAAACCAGACTCAGTTGGGCACGACCATTTTAATTTCTCCGCTGGCCAAACGTCTTGTGCAGAGCTGCAGTCTCAGCGGTGGAGGCTGGAAGCTGGCCTCAGCGAAGACTCGTCTGTCCCTTGAGCGTCACAGGAATCAGTCTCATTTTCTCCGCTCCTCCATGACCACCACAGTAACTGCTCGGGATACGGCTCGGTCCAGGATATGGAAACCTTGGGATCATCTCGTCGTTGGTCTTGGATCGAATCAGTGACTCTGCATAGTCTGAGGGCCTCGGGAAGAGTATCACCAGGTGGAAATGGAGAAGAAGAACAACAACAACAACTAGTCCTTTATGAGGAAAGATGGGCAGAGGATCGCCAGTTTGTAGTAGTGGGCAAAGCGAGGCTTCATGAAACACTGAAACCGTTGAAGCAAATGTGTCGAAGCTTCGAAACCCCACTCTACAGTGATGCCCAGTGGTCTTTTTTTTTAATGTATTGCACTGGATCAGCTTCAGCAAAGAACAGTTGAGCAAATTGAGGTATTAAACCCCACTTTATAGGATTGGACTCTCAAGTGATATAGTGGAGTGATTAGGGTTCCTGACTACCATGCGGGATAGTAGGTTCGAGTCCAGGCTGATACAGCTATTTTGAAATGCTTTAGTATCAGTTTGAGAGGCTTTGTTCGTGTATTGTTTTGTTTCAACATTGGTCTGACATCCGAATAAACACTTTGTGAATAAATAGCTTGTTTTGGTCATAAAACAGGGCTGCTGCTAGATCAGATACAGTTCTGGACAGAAGTTAACAAGAATTATTTATATTATTCATTAAATTTCCCATTTATTGTATTTTATTAACGTCTACCCCAACCCTAAACCCAACCATCACAGTACTGTAAAAATATTAATTATTGTTTTACAGTTACAAAAAATGATGCTAAATTGATGGCGTATCTGCAGCTGTATCCTATCTAGAGTACACCATAAACAGTAACATGATTAAGATACATAAAATCATTATTTAGTATTCAGTATTGAGTATTTGTACAAAAAAGAATGACCCAAAAGTCATTCAAATCCTGTAACAACACGCACGGTCCACTAGGCCATACAAGACAGAATCTTTAATCTGACCCTGTCACTCAAACGCAGATTCTCCAGGTCTTGAAACTTCTGAATTTATCAATGCTTTGAATGGCTTTAGTCACGTGACCAGGTGTTTCGAAACTTTAGTCACGTGACCTAGGTGTCTCAGATCATGCTTCGGTACAGTGGTTCGAAACACTTGCGCTTTGGCATCTCGACACTGTGTCGAAACGTCAGTTTCATGTCAGCCATCCCTAAAAATTATGGAAATGTTTAAAAACAATGTTCATCAAAACAAGATAGGAATGCTTGACTTGACTGGCCTGCCTGCAGTCCCAACCTGTCTCCAATAGAGAATGTGTGGTGCATTTGAAGTGGAAAACAATTAAGACCATGGAATAGTAACGCACTTACCACAGGGGTGCCCAAACTCGGTCCTAGAGTGCCGGTGTCCTGCAGAGTTTAGCTCCAACTTGCCTCAACACACCTGCCTGGAGGTTTCTAGTATGCCTACATAGAGCTTGATTAGCTGGTTCAGATGTGTTTAATTTGGATTGAAGCTAAAGTCTACAGGTCACTGGCCCTCCAGACCTGAATTTGGGCACCCCTGTGGTAAGTGCTTTACTGTTCCAACTTTTAAAAAATTTGTTGCAAGAACCAAAATTGGAATGTGTGTTGTGTGAAATCACGTTTGTGTGTGTGTGTGTGTGTGTGTTTTCCATACTGTCACAACTTTTTCGGATTTGGGTTTGTATTCTCCGCGTATTAGCGGGCGCAGCCATTTGAATCTTTGGCTCAAGACTTCCGGTCTCATTCACTTCCATTCATTTAAAGACATTAAAATAGCTCCATATGCTGCTTGATGTTGCAAACTGATATTTTTTATTACATTATTCTACTTGGTCTGTGTAGTGATGCAAACACATTTGTAGAGCAAGTAGTTTGACTGTTTTCTGAGGTTCGGTATTCCTCGTCATTTCTTCCATAGGCGGCTGAATCGGAAGTTCTAAAACAATCGCGAAAACAGGCACACTTCCGCATTTTAGAATAAGGTCAATAAATAATGTAAACATCTATGCAAATATTCTAATTGCTGATATATAATTATTATGTGAGTGGCAAAACTCTTGGTTTGTTGATTGAATCTGGTGTCTTAAATGCATATACATTTGCCTTTATAAACTACTGCGAGCAATGAACTGCTCTCGGAAAACCTTTTATGTTATTAAATGACCATTTTTCAGAAAATTAAAGCAAGAATAGGGACAAACTCTCTCTGATCTTATTCAGTTTCAGTTTTCACTTTTTATTAATTTCTTTAGCAGGAATAGAATTTTCACTACAGGGGAAAAGATTGTTTTCCAGGGTCTTTTTCTGCCAACTTTCACATGGCCAAGCTGTGAAATGAACATTGTTTTAACACTTTGTTTATGATGAGTGAATTTATGTGCACACTTAACAAAACATCATTGTTTTCAGAGGTGACCAATGCAATAAGCTCAAAATTTGCTTTCATAATCTCATCAGAAATGTGTGATTTGCAGTGGGATCAGTGCTGCAAAAATGAATAAATGTATCATTAATAAATTATTAAACTTATTCATTTTGGATTCTAGAGATTTATGGGCTAAGGCTGTGCATGATAGACAGATAAATAAACAAGTAAAAAAAATATTGCCTATTTTTTCTTAAACTATTAAGTTGAACTTTGTATAACTAAAAAGCTGCTGAAACCTGTTTAACCTTTCAAAATAAGTTAAAGTAACAAAAACATTTATCATAATTTTTATAGCAATACTGGATTGGACTAAATAGTTTATTTGCACAGGCCAGGGCATTTTTTGCCCCTTATCTTGCATTTTTCTTTAGCATCATGCTATAGTCTTTATTTTTTTTCGACCATTGAACAAATATTTTTACCCGTTTATGCTGGAATGTATAAAGTGGAGGTTTAAACAGAACAAAATACAGAGATACCTAAGAGAAGGAAAAGCAGAAAACAATAGGAAAAATTAACACCATGACAATTACTAATTTCACCACAACAGTTTTATTTGATTTATAGGTCCTCTAGATCTGCCGGATGGCAGCTGTAGATGAATACAAACTTTCAACTAATATCACTGTAGGTGGAAGATATGCATTTAAAGTGCTCAATTCAGTTTTTTTAATGAATCATTTATTTCATGAATACAAATGCTGTGATTCTGAACTCGCAATTAAAGGGATACTTTATCCAAAACTGAAAATTGTGTCATCATTTTCTCACCCTTTACTTGTCACACACCTGGTTAAGTCTCTTGAGCTGAATGTAGAAGATATTTTATACAATTGTTTTTTTCATTGGTCTCCAACATTTTTTAAAATATCACATTTTTGCAGAAAAAAAATTAACTCAAAGTTTTGGAGCCACTTGAGGGTCAGTAATTTGTGGGTAAACATATTTTTTTTGTGTGGATGAACTACCTCTTTAATTACCGCATTCACCAGCCATCTCTGTGAAACTGCAACATGCAATAAGCTATGTAATTTAAAAAAATAACCATTTACAATTTAACCACATCTCTCAGAGAAGTAACTTGTAAGAATCATGAACCTTGAAACACAGAGAGTATATTTAAGTGACAGCCAGAACACATACGCAAAGTGCAAAGCTCAGTTTTCTTGTACTTGCATATTGTAGCGGAAACGAAACTGAATTGAGTTTGTGCATGGTTAAATATTATACTATAGTTTAGACTCTGAACAGTAAATATAGGATGTCTGAATTGCACAACAACTATAATAGCAAACCGAAATGTTGTCTCATGCTATACATCTTGCAGCTTTTTCTCCAGTTCTGTATAAACCTTCATGTTGACCTCATCCACTTCATCCTGAACCTTGTTAAATAAAAAAAATGATGGAAAAGTTGTGATAATTGTAGATTTTATATATATATATATATATATATATATATATATATATATATATATATATATAATATATATATATATATATATTATATATATATATATATATATATATATATAATTTTCTTTACCATCTTTAATTTATCTCTCACCTGTTCTACATTGTCCACCTCAGGAATATAAAACTGCATCATGTTCTGGATGCCATTTTTTAGGGTGACTGTGGAGCTGGGACATCCTGTACAGGAGCCAACCAGCTTCAGCTTCACAGTGCCATCCTCAAACCCTTTGAATATCACATCACCACCATCCTCCTGAACTGTAGGCCTTAAAGAAAGCAGACAGAGAACTAAGTGCTACATTCAATAGTGCTGTGTAATGATTAATAGTGAAAAATCACATCTAATTTCAAAAGGTTGCGCTTAAATAATATGTTAAAGGGCACCTGTGATGAAAGTCATCTTTTGTAAGCTGTTTGGACAGAACTATGTAGGTATAGTGTGTCCACAGTCATAGTGGAGTGATAGAAACACAATAAGCCGCTTTTTTAATAAAAGGATCCAAATCCCTCCCATTTTGAGGCCCACCACAACGTGACGTAGGAGTGCGGTTTCCCCGCTCACTGAATTGATTGACAGCCTCGTATTAACATGTCTCTGTAGTAACGTGTATAATCATATCAACAAGAAAAGACGTGCGCAAAGCAACTGGGATTAAAAGATCTGTTCAGCTCTCTGTGATCATCAATCATTAAATGTGATCAAGAGTAAGTTTTATAGTTTTTAAAACAGTGCAGTACATGTTTGCATGTTTACCGTCTTCATCAACACAGCTGCATGTCAGTATGATTATAAAAGAAGACGCTTCAATCCCACTTTGTGGACGTTAAATCAGGTTTATTTTGTACATTAACATAGATATCCATAAAGCAGTGGATATTAACGAGTATCCTGTCACATTTGCAGTCCAGAAACAGTGCAAAGTTAAACGTGCACGCTGTGTGTGTGTGTGTGTGTGTGTGTGTGTGTGTGTGAGTTTTGTAATGACATTGTGTGTGATTCATTGTTGCAGAAAGGCTTGCATTATCTCCACAACAAATACTTCAAATAATCACTGGGAAAGTTTTTACTGTAGTATTTCTCACAAACATTAGGTGAGCTCTGCTTTCTTCATGTCTGTCACTATGCTGCTTAGCTCATTTTCATTAAAGGCACAGGTGACAAAAACAGCTACAATCTGCTCAGAGCAGAAAATCCCAATATTCTGAAAGGTATAATAAATAATCTGAAGGATGTTTTGAAATGAAACGTTACAGACACATTCTGGAGATCTTGAAAAAGGGGTAAAATATGTGCCCTTTAATGTGTACATATGTATCCATGTATGTATTAGCAGTTTTTTTTTTATGATTGCAGCAAACTAAAAGAAAAAAAGACTTTCTCCAGAAGACAATTATTATAGTAAATACTGTAAAAATTGCCCTGTTCTCTTAATCATCACTGGGGGAATATTTACAAGTTCACAGAATTTCTAATAATTTTGTCTTCAACTGTATTTAGAGTAGTAAATAAAATTGTTTTCCCCCTTACTGATTTCTTTTTTTTTTTTTTGCATGTGTCACGTTTCAGATCATCAAACAAAGTTAAGTATTAGTCAAAAATAACACAAGTAAACACATCATGCAGTTTTATTTTTTAGGGGAAAAATGTTTCCTTTTGTTACCTTTGACTACCATTTATATCATGCAAAAAATACAGTTCACACCACTGTATGTAAATATTCTAACACACATGCAGGTGTGTGCATTTACACAAACATAATAGACACAAATATATTACTGCTGTGCCTTTACTAAATGATCACTGTGCTACATCCGACAGATCACACGTTTTTCTCTTCTTTTTAATTTTATAACCTGTTTAAACACATTTTAATCTGTTTTTAATAATTTTTTTATTTGTTTTTATTTTCTTATACTTGTCTCTTTTATTCCTGTTTATGTAAAGCACTTTGAATTGTTACTGTGTATGAAATGTGCTATAATACATAAACTTTCCTTGCCTAAATACACATTTTTACTTCAGATGCAATTATGATTTATCATTACTATGATTTATCATTTGACATCACTTGTCAATACACAACTACTAATTTCAAAGTTCTATATATATATATATATAGCCATTTTGCTGTGATATGATTAAAGACTTTAGTGGCTGTTGCTAAATGGGAAATAAATACTAATAATTTTCAATAATTTTGTAAGAATTCTGGATAAATAAAAGAAGAATATGATTACAAATTAAAGATTAAATTAAGCAAAAAAAAAAGCTTTTAATATGTTTTGTATTGACAATGGAATTTTTGAGAATGGGGTCAAGAAATAAAAGCGATTACTGAAATTTCTAAGGTCTTCGTCGATTAAATCATGCATATTTAAAGATTGTGATCAGTATTTATCTAAATAAAAAATATTAACATTGTGAAATATTATTACAATATTATGGCTTATGTTGTCATTCACTGTGGAACAAAGCTTAATTTCAGCTAAAATACGACTTTAGAAATCTAACTTTTACACTGATTTGTTGCTCATTTCTTATCATCAATGCAACAACCACATCATTAAATATTTTAGAGGAAACTATTTATTTGAAATAGAAACCTTTTTAACTCTACAAATGTCTTTTGTATCACTGTTGATCAACACATCCTTACTGAATATGACAGAGGTATTCATTTATTTAAAAATCCCTGTCTTTTGAACATTAGAGCTTATCGAATCAACCATGCAAACGTACCTGATTCGTGTGTCTAAAAGCTCTTTGATCAACAAGACAATTTCATCATCATCCTCTGTCACACCTGAAGAATAAAGACACACTAAAAAAGATCACACTAGCTCTAAATCTTTTAAACACTATATAACGCATAAATATTTATTTATTTATTTATTTATTTAGTCAATCTGTGCGGTGTTTGGCTCACTGCTTTCAGCATGTTCTGCTCCAGTTGTGATGGCCTTTCCACCCTCAAAGAACTTACTGATGACCTCAATCGCATGTCGCTTAATATCGGTCCATTCAACATCATCATCTGTCTTTAATAAAGAACAATTCATGATTTCAAATACAGCTCTATAATAGACTAACAATGAAAGCTGTTATTTATAGTAGCATACAATATAGCTAAACAATACCTTAGTTAGTGTGATAAAATCTGGTCCATAAAAGACACTTTTTACTCCGTTAATCTGGAAAAGATCCCTGTGGATGATTAGAACTTAATTTTAATTTAATGCACAACAAAGAAATGTATACTTGCACCCCTTACAAATCTCTCATTTAAATTTATATTTTCTATTGGAAGCTTTACAATATTATATTTGAGCATATACATTAGATTAGTCAGTGCTGAAGCCAAATCCGGAGCTAATCTGACAAAATAACTTATGATAACAGTACAAAATTAGTAGACCCAAATTTTTATGTTAGGGAAAAATATTAAAAAAAAAAAAGAAAAGAAAATTCTAGAAAAAAAATTGTTGAAATTTTGCAGTTTGTAATTTTGTTTTCCAATATTTTGCATGAATTTAAATGTATTGTTTATCCATTCCTAAAAATGTTTGGTGACTAAAATATTATTTTAATAAATATATCTGTTTATTAAATCTGTTTTGTTCAAATGCACCAAAATATATGACCTATATTTATTGCTAAATTAATAAACATATTAATTTGCAAAATAGGGTGTACTCAATTCTGCTGAGCACTATATATACAGTAGGCATCATTTGAAGTGGATAAAAGCGTTTCATCAAGTATTTCTTGTTCTTGTCTGTTCTGTTCTGAGTTGTCTTGATCCACCTCAAATGTTGACTACTATATATGGGTGTGTGTGTGTGTGTGTCTGTGTGTAGGGCGTATACATCATAAAGTACTACAAGTAACCTATACAAGTACTACATATCAAAGGAATAACAGTTTATAAGTTAAAATCAGATATATATATATATATATATATATATATATATATATATATATATATATATATATATATATGCGCACACACACACACGCACGCACACACAGATAATGCCTTCTATTTGATTTTAATGAAAAATTTTACCATCATTTACAGAAGACCACTAAAATGTCATTCTGTGTAAGACATTAATACTTAATACACCAATAAATCTGGTTATATTTAGATTTTATTAAAATAAAGATTACACTTTATATTTACATAAATACTTTTTGCATTAGTTACAGTGAATGACAATGAAACATCATTTCACACAAGTTATGTAATTAAAAAATAACCGTCTACAATTGAATCGCATCTTCCAGACAAGTAACTTGTAAGAATCATGAACCTTGAAACTCAGAGAGTGCATATTTAAGTGACAGCCAGAACACATACGCAAAGTGCAAAGCCTCATTTATAGCTCATATTAAATTATATTATCAATACCTAATTGACAGATAACCATCGCAGAAAATGTACTGATTCATTCAAATCAAATATTTCAAAAGAACATTATAATTTCACACAGTGAGACTGAAGCTGTTTACCTGGCTAAAGGAGATCTCTCTGCTGAGGCTGATGTTGGGAAATCTTGAGTCCCCGTTCCCAGCACAGGTTTACCGGGAAGAAACTTTAGGCTTCTGGGGTTTGGTGTGTCTTGGGTTAAAACTGAAAGTTTTCGTACTGAAATAAAATAAATATATATGCTTTAAAAACCTTGAAATACTGTACAGATTACCCTCAACAGGATTAGAAACATTAAATCATCAAAAGTGCTTCGTTATGATACATAAAAAAAGATATATATACAGTAAAAGCCCTCACCTGAGAATGATTTGCATTCATTCTGTTGATACTGTATTCTACGAGCAGCCCACAGTAAATAGCATTGATTTCTGTCATTTACAGGATATCTAAAAAAATATATAAGTGATTGATATTATAATACCATAAGAAACGTAACAACAGTAAATTGTGTTACTACATATAATACAGAAATAAAATCAACGAATCATTCAAAACATAATACAATTGATTTAACGTGTTTTATAATAGTGGAAACTAACACCGAGGTTTAACTGAGTATTTAGTTGGACCAACGGTAACAGTTGTAATCCTACAATATCATACTTTGACATTTATGTTATGTAAACAACGAACATATAGTTTTTTTAAGTATTGTAAAATATGAAGTCTGTCATTTCCAACCTCAAACAATTTGACCGTACAAAACGCTGTAACGTTAGACTCCATCTTATTGACGCCGCCATTTCGGTTGTTTTGAAATGTAGGACCCCAGAGCTGACAATAATTGTCCTGTTTAGAAATACGACTGTGTGTATGTTAAATGCATATTTGTGGTAATTTAAATCATATGTAGTGCTAATATAAATATACTGCGCAAAAGTGGATGAAATTAGAGTTAATGACGGTAAAACAATTGTACTGCAGCAAACATACAGAGACAGAAAAAGGCGCAGCTGGCTTCAATTCTTAAAGGGATAGTTCACAAAAAAGGCATCATTTCTTACAAAGGGGTCATTTTCAAAAATTTTTTTCGTAACAATAAATATGTTATACAGATATATACAGATTTTTGACAAAAATGACAATTACAGAAACCATTTGTATGAAAAAAAAAAAACCCTATAAAATTAATTCACTGATATTGAGACATGGGACAATTAACGTTACCCATGCAATTGCTATTAGCTATTTGGTTTAAAAATGAAAACATTTTTTGATTGTAAATTTTATGAGAGATTAGATTAAATTTATATTAATTCAATTTAACTTCATCATTGTGATATCAAATTTAAAGCACTTATAGCCTTCTCGCTACATTTAAAAGAGTGCTTCCACAGTGTGTCCAGTCAATATATGCAATCAAATAGATAATATATAGTTTATTAATTAGAAAAAAGCAACACTTAATGATATCTCATACCAATAAAGTTCTTTTTAATGACACATGAACGTTTATTTGATTTTAATGTTGTGTCCCCTTTTTATGTCAATTATCACAAATTCATTATTGTAATAAATCAGTCAGTATCAGGGCAGTTGTCATTCTAAAGGACCTCCATACCACAGTCAACCACTGCACATCAGTGTCAGACAGATTAAGGTAAGGTTAATAGTTTTAAAATATTTTAAATACTGATGATAATGTATCCGTGTCACAACCATGACCTGCCAACACCCCCATCCAATTTCTAAAGAAATTATACATTTTATTTAGATGATTTTCTCCTTGAAGCAGGTTGCATTAGCATCTAGCATCAACAGAAAAACAGAATGGCTATAGGCCTACTATACTTTCTCAAAGCCTTAAAATGTCTACACCACCATATGTCAACACTGTCAGACTTTTTGAATCTTGAAACAAAAGCTTCTGAAACAGCAAAATAATCACTGTTTGTTGTGATTGTTTTAGTACAGTAATTGAATTCAGTGTGTTTGATAGTTTAAATTATTACAAATTCAGGTTTTTGTCAACACCACCAATCAGATGTGTCAACTCCATCAGAACTGTCACCACCATCAGGTGAATATTTTGATAATATTTAAGTTAACTAGTTTATATTTGTTGAATAAATGTTGGCCAGATGTAATGCAGTTTGCTATCATGAAAATATTTTTGAAGTGCAACTTCTTCATTGCTACAGTTGTGTCTGATGATGTTGACAATAAGTGATGGCAAGGAAAAATTATTTTATTTAATTACAAAAAAAGAGAAATGTTGGGAGGTTGTATTTAAGTATACCTCAACAGTTTTTAAAATAGCTTTTTAAAATGTAGTTTAATTTGTCTCAGTATAAGTTGATTTCTTTTCAGTTTAACCCACTTCCCAAGAAACCATGGATTACTGATGTTGTCTGTGTTACATTCTGTGTATTTCCTTTTGTGTTGCTTATAGTAATTGTTAAAAAAATATAACATATCTTTTTTGTGACTAAGAATGTAATCACAGATTGTAACCATCACTTTAATCATGTTCATCTCACTTGTGTTGCATCATTACCTGCAAGACTGTATCATTAAAGGAATTGAATAAAAACATTACTTTGACATATAGTAGTAACCTCTAATTACCACATTACTTTGAATTGTAAAAAAGACTCATGCTTTCTTTCTATAAAAATTACTCATGAACATACAGTTGGAGTCAGAATTATTAGCCCCCCTTTGAATTTTTTTTTCTTTATTAAATATTTCGCAAATGATGTAAAGGAAACAGAGCAAGGACATTTTCACAGTATGTCTGATAATATTTTTTTCTTCTGGAGAAAGTCTTGTTTGTTTTTTTTCAGTTGGAATGAAAGCAGTTTTTAACTTTTTAAAAGACATTTTAAGGTAAAAATTATTAGCCCCTTTAAGCTATATATTTTTTGATCGTCTACAGAACAGACCATCGTTATACAATAACTTGCCTAATTACCCTAACCTGCCTAGTTAACCTAATTAACCTAGTTAAGCCTTTAAATGTCACTTTAAGCTGTATAGAAGTGTCTTGAAAAATATCTAGTAAAATATTATTCACTGTCATCATGGCAAAGATAAAATAAATCAGTTATTAGAAATTAGTTATTAAAACTATTATGTGTAGAAATGTTTTGAGAAAATCTTGTCTCTATTAAACAGAAATTGGGGGAAAAATAAACAGTGGGGCTAATAATTCAGGGGGCTAATAATTCTGACTTTAACTTATGAAAAGCTCTGTATATATAAACTTAAAAATTTTATTGAATACTGCATGTGGAGGATGTTGACCATCATTGAAATTTGGACATATTGGACTTTAACTCAATCAAATCAATTAATATACACATTTACAAAATGTATAAATGTGTTGTTTGTAATCAGGGCTGGGGAGTAAAGAAAATAAACAAAGCCTAGTAATATGTTTGAAATACAAAATACAAGTAACTGCATTCCATTACAGTTCAATTTAAATAGATTGTAATGAAATTACATTTACATCCAGAAACTAGCCTTTTTTTAGAATACAAATCTGAATTTCAAAGCCACTTATTTTCCCTAAACATTAATGCAAACTATAATTAATGTAAACACCAATCAGTGACTCTCTGATTGACACTTTATTAAAACAAAACTTTTAAACTTGTATACTGTAAAATGTAAACATATAATCCACAAAAGCATCCTAGGGTACAATTCTGTTAGCAAACCCCTTGCACAATAATTAAGAAATAAGAAGTTGTAGTATTTAAAATAACTAAGAGAGATAATTTTATTATTTTATGTTATGTTAAAACACTTATTTTGTTAATCTATGGAGAAATGCGTTTTAAAATCTGCCTTTCCAACCCTGTTTGTTATAATTAATGACGTATATTAACAGTAGGCTATACAGGACATTGCAATCATTTGTGAGAAAAAAGTGGCTCTAAAATTTGAACTTGTATTCTACAAAAAAGGCTAGTTTCCGGATGTAAATGTAATTTGATTACAACATATTTAAATTGAACTACAATGGAATACAATAACTTGTATCTTGTATTTCAAACACATTACTAAGCTATGTTTATTTTCTTTACTCGTGATTAGAAACAACACATTAATACTAATAAATTTTGTAAATTTGTTTGTTAATTAGATTGAGTAGAAGAAGTCCAATACAGGTAATGGTCAACATCTTTTATGCAGTATATAAATGTATATACATTAATTAAATTCAAGTGTGTGTATATATACAACGCTTTTCATGATATGTTCATGAGCAATTTTACAGAAAGAAAGCATGAGTCTATTTTACAGTTCAGAGTAATGTGGTAATTAGAGGTTACTATGTTAACGTAATGTTCTTATTCAGTTCTGGGATGATACAGTCATGAGGGTAATGATGCAACACAAGTGAACATGAAAGGAAATGAACATGATTAAAGTGATGGTTACAGTCTGGGATTACATTCTTAGTCACAAAAAAGCTATATTATAATTCTTTAAACAATTATTATAAGCAATTACAGAATGTAACACAGACAACAGTAATCCACAGATGCTTAAGTGGGATAAGCTGAAAAAAAATCAACCTATTCTGAGACAAATTAAACTACATTTTTGCTATTTTAAAAACTGTTGAGGTATACTTAAATACAACCTCCCAACATTTCTCTCTTTTTTTAATTAAATAAAATAGTTTTTTCTTGCCATCACTTATTATGTAAACATATCCAAAACAGCATCCTAAGGTACAATTCTGTTTGCAACCCCCCTTTCAGAATATTTTTAGAGTAAATAGTAGTTGTAGTATTTAAAAACAATAAGAGTGATAAACACTTATTTTTATAATCTATGGAGAAATGCATTTTAAAATCAGCCTTTCCAAACCTGTTTGTTATAATTAATGACGCTTATTAACAGTAGGATGTTGCAATAATTTGTCAATATAAAGTAATTGTGTTTATACATGCATCCCTTACAGCAGCGGTTCCCAACAGGGGGGTCCCGGCCCACAATTGGGCCTCTGCGAACTCTGTGGGGGGGTCACGTCATATTTTAAATTTTCTTTAGCAGTGGATGATTAGGAGAACAATAATGTTGCCTTAGTTAATTTTATCCCCTGGCTGACCAAAAAATGGACAAATTTGTAATTTGTCCTCCAGAAAAAAATCAGCAGCTAATAGTAAGCATACTGTACCCATGTGAGGAAGCTCCAAACATTTCGGGTCACAGCGCTAGCAATACTGAAAACACGAAATGCAGGAAATAACAAGATAGGTAACTGAACTATGCTTTTTTTTTCGAAGCAGAGTCCCTGACCCAGCCACAGTGCATTATCTGCGACAAAGTTCTTGCTAACGAATGTATGAGACGGTCCAAATTAATAAGACATTTGTGGACGAGTCATCTCTATAGACAAGCCTAGAGCATTTTTTGATGGCAAGGAGCAAAGGTTTGTTTTTTAGTTACAAATGGCCTACTGATGTTTTACTTTTATATTTTACATTAGGCTATTATTTGTGCATGAACATATCTAGATATAGTAATAAACATACCGTTTGTTTGAAAACAACATGTTTTGTCATCCTTACTGCAAACTTATATTGGCGATAATATCATTAAATGTGGAGGGGGGCCTTACAATAGTTTCCAGGGGAAAAGGGGGTCTCAGGCAAAAAAGGGTTGGGAACCACTGCCTTACAGTGTTTTTCACTGATCTGCAAAATGTCCAATCAGTGGATTGATGACAGTTACTTTCAGAAATAAAGAAAAGTTGTCAATCCTATCGAAAGGTTACTTTTTGTACTTTCCAGGTACTAAGGTACAAATATGTACTATTTTGATGATAATATGTTCCCTTTAGTTACTGCCACAGCCATATGACCCTGCAGCCCAAGACTGGTTACTCACTGAAGCTAAGCAGTGCTGAGCCTGGTCAGATAGGAAACCACATGGGAAAACTAGGTTGCTGTTGGAAGTGGTGTTCGTGAGGTCAGCAAGGAGTCCTAATGTCCCAGTTAAGTGAAGGGGACACGATACTGTCAGACGGCATCTTTCGGATGAGACATTAAACTGAGGTCCTGACTCTCTGTGGTCATTAAAAATCCCATGGCACTTCTCGTAATGACTTGGGGTGTCCTGGTCAGATTCCCTCCATCAGCCCTTACCTTATCATGGCCTCTCAATCATCCACCGAATTGGCTCTATCACTGTCTCTCCCCTCTCCCCTCTGTGGTGAGCGCACTGGCATTTTCCTGTGGCTACCGTCGCATCATCCAAGTGATTGCAACACACTGGTGATGGTGTGGAGAGACCCTCCTCATGACACACCCTCCCCGCACTTTGGGTGTATGGCCAAACACAATAGATGTGCTATATATACACATTACAAAAATATACGTTTTGAAAGGTTACTGCCCCATTGACAGCTATTGTACATTTTCTTCTGAGAGTGTAGGTTACTGTTTTGTAAACTGGTTACATTATAAACCCCATAAAGTTCAATGAAGACCAGGGGTCAAGTTTTAATGTTTAATCAGTTTATTATACAACTCTCCACACTTCTATAGACGACAGAGTTATACAGAAACATTCAGTCAGATGGATTATGGGTTGATGTCATTCCTACGGGTTCTGATAGGTTAACAGATAAAACATAACATACTGTTCACAACTCAAACACTTTATCTTTAACACAGCATGTTCTATATACGTAGTGTGGAGATCAAAATGAAAGAACAATCTATGAACGCTTTGATATTTTTTCAGAAATAATGTCATCATGAAATTTCAGCACCTTTCACTTCACTTCTCTGTGCACTTTATGTTCAGATTATTGGACCCAACTAAATTAAATTTGCTGTAATCTCTAAAATTAATTTTGGACCAGTCTTCTCAGTAAAGTTTAGACTAGTCTGTTGGTATTTTCTGCTTATGAGAGGTTTGGTGCCTGCAGGGCTTTCAGTGCAGATCCTCATAAATGTGGAGACACTGCATGCTGATACAGATACTTATCCTGTTCAGAGCCGAAGAGCAATTGCAGTTGCAACATTGAACTAGTTGCCCATTGAGATTCTCTGCATGATCCTGTCCATAGAGATTAGGAGGGGCTGGGGGCATATTTAGCTAAGATATTGGGGTTTAATATAAGATATTTAAATTGTGTTATTTCAATGTGTACAATATGGTTACATTATTTCTAGATTAATGTTTAGCTTTAAGATTCACTCTGAACTTGTGACCGCATAAATGGATCTTGTTAAATGCATTTTATAAATTTTACCTCTAGAGGGTGCATATATTCACAACAAACAAAGTCATAGGGCCCTATTATACACCCGGGGCAATAAGGCGCAAGACGTGTTGCTATTTTCAGATTAACGCAACCTTACTTTTTCCGTCTTCCGCCACGTTATTTAAATAGCAAATCCATTTGCACAACTTTGTGGACTCATGGGTGTTTCGGTCTACAAAAAAGGTGTGTTAAGGCGCATTGTTGGCATGTTGCTATTTTGAGAAACTTAAATAGACTGCGCAATAGACCAGCAGAAAGCAGATCTAAATTCCAGTGAAGAGTGCGTAAGTTGTGCACATCGCTTATACGTTGTTTAATACACACAGGATGTACAGCAATACGCAAATATCTTTGCACATAAAAAAATTAAAACATTAAAATATTACAAAAAATATTACTTTCTACATAAATATAAAAATCACTGCCTTAATGCCTTCATCTCGGGGGGCTTTTTTTAGTTTATTCATGATAACTTGCTTTTGTATAATGATATTATTAGTAGTAGTAGTATTTATTATATGCATATTTATATTTGTTTTATTAAAAACACGCTTAGATTTGTCCACCTGTCAGGTTTTGGACCATATGGGGCATAGCATGTGTGATTGAAAGAATAAGCTCAACCCTGTTGTTAGACTATGCATTAAACTATATATATATATATATATATATATATATATATATATATATATATATATATATATATATATATATATATATATATATATATATATATATATATATATATATATATATATATATATATATAGTTGAAGTCAGAATTTTTAACTCTCCTTTTTATTGTTTTTCTTTTTTAAGGAAATTTCCACTGTATGTCTGATAATATTTTTTTCTTCTGGAGAAAGTCTTATATGTTTTATTTCGGCTAGAATAAAAGAAGTGTTTAATTTTTTTGAAAACATTTTAAGGTCAAAATTATTAGCCCCTTTAAGCTATATATTTTTTTGATAGTCTACAGAACAGACCATCGTTATACAATAACTTGCCTATTACCCTAACTTGCCTAGTTAACCTAGTTAAGCCTTTAAATGTCACTTTAAGCTGAATAAAAGTGTCTTGAGAATATCTCAAATATTATTTCCTGTCATCATGGCAAAGATAAAATAAATCAGTTATTAGAAATGAGTTATTAAAACTTATGTTTAGAAATGTGTTGAAAAAAATCTTCTCTCCGTTAAACAGAAATTGCGGTAAAAAATAAACAGGGGGGCTAATAATTCAGGGGGGGGCTAATAATTTTAACTTCAACTATGTATATATATATATATATATATATATATATATATATATATATATATATATATATATATATATATATATATATACATATATATATATATATATATATATATAGAGAGAGAGAGAGAGAGAGAGAGAGAGAGAGAGAGAGAGAGAGAGAGAGAGAGAGAGAGAGAGAGAGAGAGAGAGAGAGAGAGAGAGAGAGATAGATAGATAGATAGATAGATAGATAGATAGATAGATAGATAGATAGATAGATCTTTTTTTATTTATTGTTTTTTTATCATTATTACTATTAAATTGTACATATTGTTCCTTCAAAATGTGCAATTTAAAATGTGACATTGCCGATCACCCTTGAAAAACAAACAGACGTAGTGCAGGGTCAATATCCAAAGTTTTTCCTGTTCCTTCAGCTCGCTTTCACTTTGCCTGTGAGAACCTGGGTCCAATCTACGATAGCTCAGGACATCTGGTGCATTTGTGTTTTGCGGATTTTTTCAGTGTTAGTGACACTGAAAAGATGCAAAACTCCACATCAACTTCAACTTGCCTTCATCTAGACCAGTGTTTCTCAACCACATTCCTGGAGGACCACCAACACTGCATGTTTTGGATGTCTCCTTTGTCTGTCACACTCATTTCAGGTCTTTCCGTCTCTGTTAATGAGCTGATGATCTAAATCAAGTGTGTTTGGTTAAGGAGACATGGAAAATGTGCAGAGCTCGTGGTCCTCCAGGAACGTGGTTGAGAAACACTGATCTAGACAACATGCTGGCCTTGGGTTTCATGCAAGAGCAGCTCACCATCGTCAGTGGAAAACTGGAAAGTTCAGCTGGTTTTATCAACAGGTTTTATCAGATATTTTAAGGAATTTACCACCAGATTAACTTTAATAACTGTGAAGAATCTAAAAATGTTCTTAAATTTTGATTTTGATTGTGGTCTTTATTAAAAGTATTATTTAAGTTTTCGGAATATTTGTGTCGATTAGTTTTTTACTCTCGTCATATACTCTCAGAAATAAAGGTAGAGGAGCTGTCACTGTGGTGCTGTACCTTTTCAAAAGGCACATTTGTATCTTACAGGTCCACATTTCCATCTTAAATGTAAAAAAGGTTTCCGTTAAAGGTACAATCCACTTTTTTTTTTTTGGAAATATTTCTATCAGCGTTTTTACAATGTAGATTGTGCAGCTTAACATAGAAGTTCTAGTAAAATGAAATTGAACATTCCAGTTTTCAAAGTTGAAGTTCAGTTTAGTTCAGTTCACTGTGGTTTAATTTTCACTGCTGAATGTCCAAATACTGAAGAGCAAATCCATCGATGCGCAGCTCCACAAGTCCCAAAACAAGCAAGCCAGTGAAACAAAACTTCAACAATTGATGAAAGTAGAGGAAAAAAAATCTCGAGAGAAACCAGACTCAGTTGGGCATGACCATTTTTCCTCTGGCCAAACGTCTTGTGAAGAGCTGCACAATGGGCTGGAGAACGATGTACGTCCATCGTTGTTACATTGTGTACTAAGACAGATGGAAATAAAAAAGTTGCTATTTTCTAGGCGGATTTCTTTTTAAAAAGATATTTTCTAAGTATTCTAATACTTAATAATCAAGGGACATTTCTGCCATACCATGACTGCAGCAGACACAATGATACATAGAGAAGCATACAAATATCTGGTGCTGCATAATATCATTGCACCTGCTGCAGTCATGGTATAGCAGCAAAGTCCCTGATCATTACACCAGAATGAGAGTATAGTTCCTTGTATAGTTCCATGTTTTTTCCATCAGTCTTAATATGATGTAACTACAGAAGAGTCAAGCTTTAAATAGGAAAATTATAGAAGACCTTTTTTGACATTTTTGAGCAAGATGCTAATGGTCTAATTCAATTCAATAACTTATGCTAAGCTAAGCTAACTGTGCTCCCGCCAGATAAGGAAATCGACTGAGTAGATTTAAAAATGGTAAAATTCAACTGTTCAACTCTAGAGGAGTTGTAAATTGAGACTATTTTTATAAATCTTTTTTAAGACAGCTGTCACAGCTTTTTCTGAAAGTGCATGATAACTTTAAATAGGACTATAAGCAGTGACCAAATGATAGGGAATTGAGCTGTTCTCTATTTTTGATGTACATTGTCCAGGTATTTGCTTTCACATGGTCACTTGCTTTTCATTACAATAAACAACCCCCTGCATGTGCAGTCCCTATATTATTAGCCTTACCGTAGCTCTCTGCATCTCTCACATGGTTTCCCGCTAAAGCTAAGCAGGGATGTGCCTGGTCAGTACCTGGATGGGAGACCACATGGGAATGCCAGATTGCAGCAGGGGGCATTCATCCTGTCATCCTGTGGGGCATTCATCCTGTCATCTGTGTGGGTTCTAACGCCCCAGTATATTGATGGGGATTCTACTGCTCAGTAAAGCACAGAGCTCTCTGTGGTTGTTGAAAATCCCAGGATGTCCTTCAAAAATGAACAGGGGTTTAACCCCGGAATCCTGGCCAAATTTGCCCACTGGTCTCCGTCCATCATAGCCTCCTAACCATCCTCATATCATAATTGGCTTCATCACTCTGTCTCATCTCCACCAATCAGCTGGTGTGTGGTGTGCGGTCTGGATCATCCAGGTGGATGGTGCACACTGGTGGTGGATGAGGAGATTTCCCCAATGCGTAATGCGCTTTGAATGTCCAGAAAAGTGCTAAATAAATGTAAAGTATTATTATTATTATTATTATTATTACACCAGAACGAGAGAAGTACCTAGCCATAGCAGCCTAGAAAAAAACAACTTTTCATTTTCCGTTGGTCTTAGTACATGCTGTAACTACAAAAGAGTCAAACTTTAAATAAGAAAATTCTAGAAACTCTTTTATTTTAAATGTGAAGCAAGATGCTAATGGTCTAATCGAATTCAATGATTTATGCTAAGCTAAGCTAAAAGTGTTCCTGCCAGACCAGGAAATTGGCAGAATGGATTATAGAAAGGTAAAACTCAAATGTTCAATTTTAGAGGAGTTGTAAATTTAGACTATTTTCAAAACAACTTTTCGAAGACAGCTCTCATAGCTTTATTTCCGAAAGTGTACGATAACTTCAAATAGGACTATAAGCGGTGATCAAAAAATTGTAGGAAATTGAAGGCTGTTCTCTAATTTTGATTTCCACTGTACAGCTATTTGCTTTTGCATGGTCACTTGCTTTTCATCACAATAAACAACCCCCTGCATGCGCACACATTTAGATAACACGCATATATCTTTTCCCTCCAAGGTTGTGCTGCAGCTCATCACTGGAACAGACACGAACTGAACAAGAACAAAACATCATTTGATTGCAGGATTATCATATGAACTAATTACAAAACAAAATGACGAAACACTGTTACAGCATTGCTGATATCTCAGTCAGGTCTCTGATTATCAAGCACATATCACACTAATACCAGATTAGAATGGTAAATCGTCAGTATGACTGTAATCAAAGACAGTGAATCTACCCAATGATGAAGAATCTTCAAGAAAACATTGTTGTGACTGTGGATGATCTGATTTGATTAAAGGAGCCACGTGGGTTGAAAACTTGGCTGCTCTAAACTAACAAACCATGAGTAAGAGCATAAGCAAACATTGAGTTGACTCAAGTCATAGTTCCTTGTGGCTGTTTTTTTCTTCTTCTCCTCCTAGAGATCAGCATTAAGGAGTGGCTTGATGTGGTGGCACGTCTCAAAGCTTCCCTTGCGTATTTAAGTAAGAATGTAGCTCATCAGGTGAAGAGACAGTAAACCGGTAAGGCCAGCGTGAAAAGTGAAAGATGTTAAAGGACGTGTTTACATGTTTCTGAGGGACGAATATGTCAGTCAGCTAATCAAGACCTCCACTGAAGGATCACCACTGAAGATTACCAGCACTTTACATTGATCTGCAAGCATCTTTCTCCAACAGTCATGGCTCTTTGGATTATTTTACCTGTTCTTTTGTGTGCTGTCTCATTTATCGGCTGCTGGGCAGTGTGAGTTGACAAAACTTTTGACATTTCCTTTATGTTTCATTTACATATTGCTAATTTGTGCTTCTCAAAGTCAGCTGAGACTCTGAAGAATAGTTTTGATACAGCTTGTTTAAATGTCATTAAAATATTATCACTTCGTATTTCTCCTCTCCTAGGGTGAGAGAACTTTAGACAGCCAGGTCAACAGATAGACCAAACAGACAGACAGATATATGACATAATTTCATAATTTGCTATGTTTTAGTCATAATTTCTTAATATCTACATTATGACATTGGTGCTGACGTGTAATAAGATTGTTGCTTAACCAGCTTAACAACAAGACAAGTAATTTTGGTGCTGATGTCATAATCGTACAAGCAGGGATAAAACTAACATTTTGCCACACCTGCCAGTGTTGGGGATCTGAGAAAACAATGTACCTGCTACAAATATTTGTAATGACCATGAAACCGCTGGAATTTTTGACAAATACATAATTTATTGACCGATTATATCTAAAAATCAGTAAATAAGTATCACTATAAAAGAGCTAGGCGATTTATTCCACTGTGGTGACCTCTGAAATAGAGACTAAGCCAAAGGAAAATGAACGAATAATAAATTTGTAGCATAATATAAAAAATGTACAATATATAGAATGAAAATAGATAAAATAAATAATGATATTTTATTAATTTATTTAAAGCACCAAAAATAAATAAAATATATCATTCATTCATTCATTTTCCTTCGGCTTAGTCTTTTTATTTATCAGGAGTCACCACAACAGAATAAAAAGTCAGCTTATGCAGCATATGTTTTACACAGCGGGTGTCCAGCCACAACCCATCACTGGGAAACACCCAAACACTCTCACATTCATACTCATACACTATGGCCAATTTAGTTTATCCAAATCCCCTGTAGCATACAGTATGTTTTTGGACTGTGAGGGAAACTAAAGCACCCGGAGGAAACCCATGTGAACACGGGGAGAACATGCAAACTCGAAATGACCCAGCTGGGACTCGAACCAGCAAACTTCTTGCTGTGAGGCGACAGTGCTAACCACTGAGCCACCGTGCCGCCCTATAATATATAACAATTATCGTTAATAATGCTACTACTTCTGCTACTATTACAACTATTGAATTAAACTTAACTATTAAATACTTTTATTTCTATTACTTTTATTATTGTTGTTATTATAATAAAAACAAATGAAAAAAGCAATGTAGAAATATATATATATATATATATAAATTGGTTAGAAACATTAGTGGTTTTATATTGGTGGAAAACCACAGATTAAATCTTTAGAAATGCTTCTCTTTGAAATGTATAAACCATTCTTGTTACAAACCTTTTGCATTTTAAAAGCTATTTAAACTCTCAGTACTTCTAGAGATTTCGTGTGAACTGAAAGACTAAAATGTAAAAAGATCACAGTTCAGTAATTATGTAATTATGTTTTCAAAATTCTTAGGAACTGTTAAAATAACAATAATTAAAAACAGCATTAGAGATTTGTTAGTGAGGCTGTAGGCTTTAGTCTGTGTCAAGAGATATTCCTTGAAACTTGTTTAATTCATTGTTATATATGTTATATATGAAATAAAGAGTCTTTAATGTCTTTTTTAACCCTTTAACTGCCTGCTCTATCAAATTGTTGACCATATTTTGACTATTTTAAATAATGACTGTTAAGGTAATATAAAGAATGACTGTTTTAAACAATGGTTTACACACACAGCATTATTGGTTTACAAAAAAACAAACAAATATAATTCTGTTGCACTACTATACACTCGATTTTGATTTTATTGTAAAAAAACAAAACAAAACAAGAAAACATGTTAAACGAAAATCTGAAATATTTTATGGCATTCTTTAAAAAATCAAGGCGATTTAGTATTCAAAAATGTTTTATTTTGAATATATTTTTAAGTAATATGGTTTTACACATATTTTCAGAATTTTCATAGTATATGTATTAATACCAGTACTTTTATCATAAATCGACATATCAACCATTTGGTAAAGGCTGATATTTTAGAAATTATGGGATGCGTTGAAAAAAAATGCATTGTGTTAAGTAGTGACACTAATAGTTAAGAAATGCAATCCAAACTTTTTTTTTTCTTGGTGGGGCAGTTAAAGGGTTAAGCATCTTTACTAAAGGGCAAATACACAGTGAACACAGAAACAAAAAATCATGCTACTTCTGGTTCTTTTATGGTCTTGGTAAAAAGTAATTAAGCCACTATAAATAGAAGTGGCCTAAAATGATCCTTGCTTTAAATCTTCATTTTCTCTTTTTCCACAGATATGGACTTGCATTAAGTTACAATCATATCTGCTCACTTAATACCTGGTAAAGTGACACATTTAACAAATATTGTTGATCTGAATTTAATTTCAGTCATTCATAGGCCATATCTCATTGTAACATGGCTGGTTTTCTGAACAGGGAATATAGAAACTCCTGTCATCCAAATGAAACGGGGAATTGCTGCACGATGAACAACATCCCCACTGTTAGGTGTGTAAAACACATGAATCTCTCAAACTGCTGTCTTTTTACACTTGGGAAATCAAAGGAATGACAGGCCCTTTCTGTTTATTTTGCAGCGCAAGTGGAACAAACTTTCCGGAAAACTCCCTTTTCACAGCAACAATCAGTGCAGGGTCATTTCTATGTGAGTATATACAGTTGAAGTCAGAATTATTAGCCCCCTTTGGATTTTATTTTATATATATATATATTTTATATTTCCCAAATTATGTTTAACAGAGCAAGGAAATTTTCACACTCTGATAAAGAAAGTCTTCTGGAAAAAGTCTTATTTGTTTTATTTTGGCTAGAATAAAAGCAGTTTTAAATTTTTCTAAAAAGCATTTTAAGGTCAAAATTATTAGCCCCTTTAAGCTATATATTTTTTCGATAGTCTACAAAACATCGTTATAAAATAACTTAATTACCCTAACCTGCCTAGTTAATCTAGTTAACCTAGTTAAGCCTTTAAATGTCACTTTAAGCTGTATAGAAGTGTCTTGTAAAAGATCTAGTCAAATATTATTTCCTGTCATCATGGCAAAGATAAAATAAATTAGTTATTATAAATTTGTTATTAAAAATATTATGTTTAGAAATGTGTTGAATAAATCTTCTCTCCGTTAAACAGAAATTGGGGGAAAAATAAACAGAGGGGCCAATAATTCAGGGGGTCTAATAATTCTGGATTCAACTTTATGTACATTTAATTCATTAAATACACTAAACAGTATATAAATTTAATGCACAAGTAACTGCAATAATTTTAGTATAACCTCATGAATTTGACAGAAATGTTTACAATTAAATGTTTGAAATCTATGAACTGAATATATTATTGATTATTTCTTACATTATAAAAATGATATGATCATGTTTTAGTTCATCGTAACTTGTTAAACTAAGTTAATCATGTTCTTATTTCATTTAATAATTTACGCAAGCTGTTTTAAGTCAGTTTAACATAATTTAAGTTAAATGGACTCAGATTGAAAGATTAATTTGATTCAGCTTAAAAATTAAGGAAAATTTTAAGGCAACCAGGGTTTTTTTTATAGTGTACATATATTTTAAATTCAAACAGTATTTGACTGCATTTATCATACTACACTGTAAAAAAAATGTAATACAAAAAGTCAAGACAAATATTTTTATGTTGCTTTAACTTATTTTAAAAAGTCAATCAAGTTTCAGTTTTATTTTTAAAAGTTATACAAAGTTTAACTCAGTTTGATTGATGTAAGCTGAGAAGACTAGAAAAGTTGATTTGATTCAACTAAAAAATTTAAGGCAGCAAGAATTTTTTTATAGTGTACTACATTTTGATTTGCAATTTTTGGGCACAACATAATATAGGAAATATTTTTATATTGAAATAGCATTGTTCATTTCATAATTATAATAATTATTGCTATTCTAAAAATGTATAAAATAGCAAACACTGATGTTCTAACTTAATTTCATAAGTTACACGAGCTGTTTTAAGTCAATTTAACATAATAAAAGTTCAATGGACTCATAAGGTTAATTTGATTCAGCGTAAAAATTTAAGGCAACGAGGATTTTTTTACAGTGTAGATATATTTTAAATTCAAATAGTTTTTGACTGCATTAATCATACTACTCTGTAAAAAAAGTTATTTTATAATGCTTTAACTTATTTCAAAGAGTTAATCAAGTTTCAGTTACACTTTTGTAAAGTTATACAAAGTTTAACTTAATATTTTTAGTCAGTTTGATTGAGGTAAGTTGAGATGACTAGAAAATTAAGGCAGCAAGAATTTTATTACAGTGTACTAAATTTTGATTTGCAATATTTGGGAACAACGTAATATAAAAAATATTGTTATATTGTAATAACATTGTTAATTTCATAATTAAAATAATTATTGCTATTTACATAAAAATATGTAAAATAGCAAACACTGATAATGTAGAATGTTTCAATGTCACATGACCAGATCAGATTACATACTTACTGTTTGCACATCTAAAAAATGTAAGATAACAACAATTGTGACCAGTGGTATTAAAAAAACGTATTGTTATCAATCGAAATCAATTCCAATACAATTCTGACTATGCTGTTTCCACCTGTCACTATTGCAATAAAACCTCATTTGAAACATTTCAGATGTTAAAATGCAAGGATAAAGTTTTGTCAATAGCCAAAAACATATCGTATGGGTCAAAATGATAGATTTCTCTTTGATGCCAAAAATCACTAGAATTTTAAGTAAAGATCACATTCCATGAAGATATTTTGTTAAAACACAATTTCTGAAAAATGTAAAGGTGATCTTCTCAATAATTATATATATTTTATAAACTCCTAAGATTCCAGGTTTTTCAAACACTTATATTCTGGCCAAATAATATCCTTTCTTCATAAACCATGCATCAATAGAAAGCTGATTTATTAAGTGATGTATAAATCTCAGACATTTAAAAAGACATTTATGTTGTGGTCCAGGGTCACATTTAACCAACACAATACCAAAGGAGGCATTTCATTTGTGTAAGGGATGTCAAGTAAAAGTAAAGAGTATTAAATTGGTAAAGGTAAAAGTCTATAGGACTTTTTCTTAGTGCTCATGGTTGGGAATTGTATTGTTTTTTTGAACAAATGTCTGAGAACTTCTGTTGAATCCACCCTCTGTTTTTCTTCACACAGTTCTGATTTTCTGTGTTTTCCATCACGCACACATTCTGGACAGAAACAGCGTTCATTCTCTCCTCAGTAAGATTGCTCTGATTATGGGCTGTGTGGTGTCTGCGGGCGCTTTCATGGCTGGCAACTGCAATGTAAGTATACACAGATATCATTCAGAAATTTATTCTGGGTATAGATATTCAGCAAAGTGTCACTTGGAAAAAATTGAGAGTTTGTATCATGTGTTAATGTTAAAAACCTTGTTTAATTTATGTATTCATTAGTTTGTTGTTTTAATTGTATATTTATTAATGAAATGTTTTTGCCATGAATTTAGCATTTGCTGCTGACATGGCATTCAATATAAATACATCATCATCATCAATCTGAGGATAGTTCAACCAATTAAAAAAAAAAAGAAAATGTCTTGACCGTTTAGTTACAATCTTCTGTTGAACACAAAACAATATTCATAAGAATAATGTACAAAATCAGCCACTCACATCCATAGTAGAAACAAAAAGTTCTATGGAAGTCAAAGCTCTTTTGTTCATCATTTCTTATGTAAATGGATAATAAATATGCTGGTGATGAGTTTTCTGGTGACAAAACCTACGAGACACTTTTCTTACCTTTGGCCTTGTTTTAAACAAATAGACAATAATCAAGCACCTAACCATGTCTTTTACTGGATAATAGGTTGTATGACAACATTCATGTCAAGTCGATTATAGGTGGAGTCACAAAACTCAAACAAAACTTTATGCAGGCTAGGTTTCCTGTAGGCGTATACTGTGTAAATATGAAAAACATGCATTATGTTATGCTCAGAAATTAAGGGTAAAACTTTTCCTTAAAACAAAACTAAAGAACATTTGTAAAATCCATTTTGTAAATTTGCAAACACACAATTCGTGAATTCACAATTAAAAATCATTTATATTTTTGCCAAATGAATGGGATTTGTGTATTTTTTTTTCGTGTATTAAATTTACGAATTAGATTTGCGTATTTTTGAATCCTGTTTTGAACTTACGAATTAGATTTGCTTATTTTTTAAATCGTGTTTTGAACTTACGAATTAGATATGCATATTTTTGAATCGTGTTTTGAACTTACGAATTAGATTTGTGTATTTTTGAATCAAATTTTGAACTTACGAATTAGATTTGCATATTTTTGAATCGTGTTTTGAACTTACGAATTAGAGTTGCGTATTTTTTAATCGTGTTTTAAACTTACGAATTAGATTTGCTTATTTTTTAAATAGTGTTTTGAACTTACGAATTAGATATGCATATTTTTGAATCGTGTTTTGAACTTACGAATTAGATTTGTGTATTTTTGAATCAAATTTTGAACTTACGAATTAGATTTGCATATTTTTGAATCGTGTTTTGAACTTACGAATTAGATTTGCTTATTTTTTAAATAGTGTTTTGAACTTACGAATTAGATTTGCATATTTTTGAATCGTGTTTTAAACTTAAGAATTAGATTTGCATATTTTTGAAACGTGTTTTGAACTTACGGATTAGATTTGCATATTTTTGAATCGTGTTTTGAACTTACGAATTAGATTTGCATATTTTTGAATCGTGCTTCGAACTTACAAATTAGATTTGCATATTTTTGAATCGTGTTTTGATCTTACGAATTAGATTTGCGTATTTTTGAATCGTGCTTTAAACATACGAATTAGATTTGCTAATTCTTTAAATGTGTTTTGAACTTGCGAATTAGATTTGCATATTTTTTTAACGTGTTTTGAACTTGCGTATTAGATTTGCATATTTTTGAATCGTGTTTTGAACTTACGAACTGGATTTTGTAAATGTAAATTGTGCTGTGGACGTTTTTTGTAAATGTATTCTTTTTGAGACTGATCTGGCTCCATACGTTAAAGGTTCTTCATGGAGCTATCAAGGCAGAAAGAGAACCTTTTTTTAAAAGAGTGTAAAAGAAAATATTCTTTCACACTATTAAAACGAAAGATTAGTAAATGCACTGTTCATTGAAAGGTTATTTGCATTGTTGTGTTTTACCAAAAAAGATTAAGAAGTGATTAATTTGTGTTTTCTTGCAGCCGGCAGAGCTTGTGTTGCTCCATTATCTGGGTGCTGCTGTGAGCTTTGTGTTTGTGTGCCTGTACATGATCATCTTGACTTCGCTCACCACTAGATGTATGCTGACAGGCTGTGAACAGGTCCTCTACCCGCTACGCATCATCTTAACCATCATCCAGGTTTCTGCCACCATCCTCTGTATCCTTTCATGCTCAAAATGTCCTGTGTTATGCATGTCAAAGCTATTTTACATATACAGTTAAAGTCAGAATTATTTGCCCTTCTGTTTTTTTTTTTTCTTTTTTAAACATTTCCTAAATGATGTTTAACAGATTAAGAATTGTTTCAAAGTATTTCCCATAATATTTTTTCTTCTGGAGCAAGTTACTTATTTGATTTATTTCAGCTCGAATAAAAGTAGTGTTAATTTTTTTTACCCTTTTAAGATTAATATTTTTATCCCTTTTTATATTATCATTATACAATGATTTGCCTATTTACTGTAACTTGCCTAATTAACCTACTTAGGCATTTGAATTGCACTTTAAGCTGAACACTCGTGTCTTGAAAAATATCTAGTAAAACAGTATGTACTGTCATCATGGCAAAGATAATAGAAATCAGTTATTAGAAATTAGCTATATATTACTATTATAAAAACTATTATGTTTAGAAATGTGCTGAAAAAAATCTTCTTTCTGTTAAAGAGAAATTGGGAGAAAATATACAGGGTGCTAATAATTCAGCAGGGCTAATAATTCAGTCTTCAACTGTATATACATTTTACCATTCAGTGTATTGATGTCTACAAAGAGGTCAGCAACTATGAATAAGCCATACCTACGATCATCCACATCTTGTCAGGGAAGCACAGTTGTGTGTTCAGTAGTAATTCTCTTCTGAGGTCCAGAGGGCGCTCTCATGCAGAAATGTCAAGAAATCCCCATAGTGTTAGAAATCTCCATTAAAAACAAACGATTTAAGTGCTTTCATTGATTTAGTGTGACTAATAATCACAGGACTATGAATAATCTCACAAAAAGATTTATTTCAAATCCTCGACTGAAGTTATGAATTGAGTTTGAAGTAAAATTGTGTTATGAAATGTGCAGCGCTATCTCACGGCAATTCATAACTTTTTAATTTAGTGGCTAATTAGTATGAATTCATACAATTATATTTAAAGAATTTAGTATGATTTTCTTATCCCCTATGACGGCTGGGTATAGGGGTAGGGTTGGGTGCCATGCCTTATTTTTTACAAACTCATACGAATTTGTACAAATTAGCCACTAAACTGACAAAGCGTAAAATAGTTACGATTCCTCGTTAGATTAACATGAAATGTGATATTTCTGTAGATCACTGAGAAGCAACGCAAAAGATGTCAGGATCATAGAATGATTATCTTGATATATAATATAAATTACATTTCGATTTTAAACAGGATTTTGCTTAGTTTTAAACTCTGTGTTGTAAATGCTGCTCTGTCTGAAAGCACATGCTGAACACGTTACTCAGAATTATGATGTTTGGACAAGCTTTAATTTATTATTCATAGTTAATGTATACATTCATAAGTCCAGTAACAGGGTGACCGCGGGGTCTTAAAAAGTATTAAAAGTTAATAAATCAATTATGAGAAAATTAAGGCCCATAAAAGGTATTAAAAAGTCTTAATTGCATTTTTATGAAGTCTTAAATTTTGTTCAAGCATTGTACAGTGTTTGACTCCAAAAAAGCATAAATATATTTATTTAGAATATTAGAAAGACGAGCTTAAACAGAGGCTGAAGCCTGTTGCAAAAAACAACCACATAATTTATATTTTCAAGCTTTGTTTCTTCCGAGCTTATCTGAGTTCTGTTGCATGGTTGTGCTCTGTTGATTTATTTAACTTCAACTGTTTATTAAGTTAAATGTTTGATACTGATTAGAACTTGAAGTGGCAATGAGGTCTTAAAATATCCTGAAAAGGTCTTCAAAAAATCTTTAAATGTATCGAAGTTAGCTTTAGGATTCCTGCATATACCCTGAGTAAAACTCAGCAATTATAAAGCAGGGTGTTAAAAAATGTATAGTTTTTTTAAAAAGGTAAAGATTCTAAATGTTTTAAGCCCCCTTGCTCACCAAGGCAGCATTTCTGTGATTGAAATTTAGTAAAAACAGCAATATTATGAATGATTACAATTTACAGTCTGTACAATGTAAACCATTATAATGTATCATTTATTCATTTAAAGCTCTACTCCAGTCTTCCAGTAGTCACATGCTTGTTCTGATATTCTAATATGCGGGTTTGATGCTCAGTGAACATTTCTTTGGGATTTTCTGAAAATAATATTTCATTTTGTTTCAAACAAAAGACGATTCTAAAGAATGTTGATAATCAAACCATTTCAGTCCTATTGACTCCACTGGAATGTTTGTCCAATTATCCTCATTCCTCAAAATGTCTTATAGTGTTTTCTCAGAAGAAAAACACACAGATTTGAAATGTCATAGGAATGCGCAAACTATTTTCATTTTTGCAATGAAAAAATTAACTCAAACAAGTATTTTCTCCTTGACTCTCACGTCGTCAGATGGCATTTTCTTCATCCAGGAGCATTACTTCTACAAGCAGATCTCAGCAGTGTTCGAGTGGTTTCTGTGTGTCAATCTGGAGCTCTACGAACTCAGCTACAGCGTAGAGTTTTACTTCTTCTCCTCATCGATGCTTTCAGTGCTTCTAGCCAAGAAAGAAGAGGAAAAACCTCTAATTTTATCTTAATCACTAGGAATTATTAATTATTTTTTCTGTTATGGATTAAAATAGATGCCCTTTTAAAATGTAACCTCATAAGGTTGACTCAGGAGACATTTGAAGACTTTCATCCTTTTGAATGCACACTAAAGACCCTTTGAGACCGCAAGCACTGGATTCACTTTGGAGCTTTTTTTTACTCCAAGTGGAGCAACAGGCACTTTGAACTTCCTTAGCATTTTTACTTTTGAAACGGTATATAATACCATACAGATGCAATATTTGACCTGATATCTAGATTTCCTGTGTGGTAGGGGAACTCGGTTAGCTCATGCAGCTTAAACGATTGTTCAGTGTTTACCTCAGGCTTTTAATCTAATCGTTCAGGACCTTGAAAATGTAGAATCAGCTGCTGGCCGGATATGTTGTTAAAACTGAAAATGCCATATAGAAAAAGGATAAGAATGACCCAGTCATAGGTTTATCTCAAATTAAATTATTTGTCATTATCTTTTTGTATTGTGTTGGAACTTCAATCCAGAGACTTTAGATCAGGGGTGCCCAAACTTTTTCTTTTGAAGGACCAAAAACAAAATATCATTGAGAGCTGTGGGCTGAACGTAAATATACCAAACTATATTACATTAAAGTTGTCATGGGTAATTTCCTAATTTATTTAATAATATTTCAAAATGAATAGAAAACATTACTTTAAATTGTATTAACTAATGCAGTGTAACTTTTTAAATGATAACTTATTAACAATAAAAACATAATCACATTTATAACACAATGGAGTTCAATGCTGAATACACTAGTCAAGCAGAATCTGCCTTTGACTTGATTTGCTCATGAAGTCTCTGCATTATTGGATGACAGTGTGTCAGTGGCGGTTCTAGTTTAAATGGCACCCTGGGCGAAACCACCCCAAACATACCCCCTCCCTCAAGAATTAAAGACACTATGTGATTGACTTAATATATATATATATATATATATATATATATATATATATATATATATATATATATATATATATATATATATATATATATATATATATATATATATATATATATATATATATATATATATATAAATAAAATATTTAAATACAAATTTTAAATATATACATTTAAAATAATAATTATAACAACATATATATATATATATATATATATATATATATATATATATATATATATATATATAAAGGGACTAAGCCGAAAAGAAAATGAATGAATAACAATTTGTTTATTATTATTATTATACAATATACATTATTCAAAATAATTAACAGAAATCAATGCTAAATGTAACTGAAAAACAATGTAAAGGCACAACTGGAGTAATATTCTAAGACTTTTGCATGAATAATACTATGACAGTTCTATAGAATACAAAAAAAGTTTTATAGAATTATCTGCTGTCTTAGACCCGACTCATAGGCAAGAATTAATATTATGTATTCTTAGTTACCTCCCCGACTCATTATTACAACTCATGTTGAAACCATCCCCATCATTCTCCCTCGTTTCTCAGATGGGATGGCGGGCCAAATCAAAGGTTATTATGGGCCAACTTTGGGCATCTCTGCGTTAGATATAGGGTGAATACAGGTAAACAGTTTTCCTCAAGTGACCCTGAAGATTTATTAGGATGGTCATTGTCAAGACATATTTTACTTGAAGATGTGGTCATATTTACTTCTGTTATGCTATATATATTATAAATTTGTGGGTCATGGTGGGTCAAACAGATTTTTACCAATAATCCACATAAACCTTTAAGAAAGGCTGATGTGAGCTGTAAGGTTGTATATGATTTAGTTGAAGCCCTTGTGTTTGAATTAATTTATTTTTGAAACCATTCATGTTTAATGGGAGAACTTGTGCTTATAAAGAGCACTGCCAAGATACTATACAGAAGATTCCACCAATCAGGGAGGCAAAAAGATCTGTAGCTCCACCCACTCTAATGAAGCGCTGCAAAAATAGGTAAATAAATCTATATTTCATTGAATTTAATTCAACTCATCTTTATTTCTATAGCACTTTTACAATGTAGATTGTGTCAAAGCAGCTTAACATAGAAGTAAATTGAAACTGTGTGAATCCAGTTTCAGTGTTAAAGTTTAGTTTAGTTCAGTTCACTGTGGTTTAATATTCACTGCTGAAAGTCCAAACACTGAAGAGCAAATCCATCGATGCGCAGCTCCACAAGTTTTTTTCTTCACAAGTTTTATACTCTGTCATTTAAAAAAAAGTCTAGTTCACTCAAAATTGAAACTGTATAGAGCATTTATATAGCCTCTATAGCCTCAAGTGGTTCCAAACAGTCACGATGCACAAAAGATGTTTTGAAGAATGTTGGTAACCAGCAGCCATTGACATCTAGAGTGAGAGATAAATACTATGGACCCAAATGACTTTAAAATGTTTTTAAAAATCAACATAAGGAAGAAACTCCAGCTGTTTTTGAACTAATGTAAATGATGACAGAATTATAACTTTGCTATGCCTTTAAATGCATTAATGTTTCGCCTACATATAGAAACAAATCTCTCCCGGCATTTTAATAACAATTATTATGTATTAGTTTACATTTGGGAACTTGGAAAGCATTTGAGCTGATGATTTTACCATGACCACCGCACACTTCCCCAATATATTCAGCTGGTTTATATTCATGATGTCAATCATGTTCTCAAATCCTTCCAATCAGAATTTTGATCACTGTGAGCTTATTCTCCAGATCCACCAAATCAAGTGACAGTGGCATTTATATTTGATCGGATGAATGGAAAGCCGTTCGAGCAATTTCAAGATTTGTTGATAATAGTCCCTGCCAAATAAACAAATGGTCTTCATTACATCCCTTGGGACTCCTGCAGAAATCATTATTAAGTATTCAAAACTTAATATTACGATAGTATGAAGCAAAGTAAGACAGAAAGCCTTCAAATGAATTGAGCTCTGAAGCGATTGATGATGAATCAAGCATGACGCAGCACAAAAGCAGCAGAGCTTTTATTATGCCAAAGTTCACTCCTTCTGGATCTTCTGCTTATGATCACATGGAGAAGAAACAGCCTGGTTTTATCAGACTGAATACATTTTAAGGTTCTGTTATGCTGCTCTGTGTAGTCAAATAAAACACACAACATAGTAAAGCATCTTTGGTTTTTCCCTGTTTCCGAAATGGATTAAATTAATTGTGTGTGTGTGTGTGTGTGTGTGTGTGTGTGTGTGTGTGTGTGTGTGTGTGTGTATGGAGGTGTGAGTGGTTAAGGCCTCTGGAATCCCATCTGGAGCTGGATGAGCTGCTGATAGTGGATGTGTCAGAGCAGCAGAAATGTTTCTGTAACCTTCCCCAGCCTTGTGCCTCGAGACAATTCCGTTGTCTTCATGCTTGGTTTGTGCTTTGACATGCACTATCAACCCTGGGACCTCATATAGATAGGTGTATGCCTTTTCAAATCATGTCTGAATTAACTGAATTTACCACAGGTAAAATCCAACTAGGCTGCTGAAACATCTCAAGAATGATCAGTGGAGACAGAATGAACCTGAGCTCAATTTAGAGCTTCACAGCAAAGGCTGTGAATACTTATGTACATGTGATATTTCAGATATTTTATTTTTAATAAATTTGCAACAATTTCAGAAAATCTTTTTTCTCATTGTCATTATGGGGTATTGTGTGTAGAATTTTGAGGAAATAAATGAGTTTAACCCCTTTTGGAATAAGGCTGTAACTTAAAAAATGTGGAAAAAGTGAAGCGCTATGAACACTTTCCGGATGCACTGTATATTGACTCAAAAGGTCATGATCTGCACTCATTAAGCAATTACATTATATATTTCACATATTTAAAAAAATAAACACAAATGTTTTAGCTCAACGCTTTCCTCCATATATGAAAATTTCATCTTTAAGTTTAAATGTATAGTTTGTGCAAGCAGAAAATATTGTTTGTTTTTGTCAAGGTACACACACACAAACGGTATAAAAAGTCAAGCTTGGTGTTGCAATGTAATGCCATGAAAGCACCAACGCTTGAAACACCTGTTCTCTGTAATTCAGACACACCCATTGTGTTTAACTAGGAACACTACTCTTGTAAATAGCAATGTAGCAGTGCTGGTGAAGCTGTCATTGTTTTTTTCTGTGACCATTTTCATTTGATAGTGAGCTTTAATGAATTAACTAAATTTATAAGCTAAAAACCTACATCATTTTATTATTGAATGCAACAGTGAATCTAACATGCATGGTGATTGAATGGTTTCACAACCCAATAATCTGGCACGCATTTATAGCCTACTTGGGGGTGGGTCTATTACTGAATTGTTTATAAAGGCATGGAGACACTTTCAGAGCAGGAAGGACAGACATGGGGCTACTTGTTCAAACAGTTGAACTCTCAAGTCAGGCTGGAGGAGTGACTTTGTTTGGAAAGGTTATGTACACATACTGGTGGAAGACAAAGATGCCGCAGGACTTTGGACCTGAAAGAATACAGTGATAAAGAATAGCATTGTTTTTTTGCACCAAGTTCCATCAAACAAAAGTCAAATTGTTTTCTTTTTTTTTTTTTTTAAATACAAAGGCTAGGTTCTTATCTCCTTAAGTTTAGGCTATTAATCAAGACTAAGTATAAACAGTTGAAGTCAGAATTATTAGCACCCTGTTTATTTTCCCCCCACAATTTCTATTTAATGGAGAAGCTTTTTTCAACACATTTATAAACATAATAGTTTTAATAACTCATCTCTAATAACGGATTTATTTTATCTTTGCCATGATGACAGTAAATAATATTTTACTAGATATTTTTCCAGACACTTCTATACAGCTTAAAGTGACATTTAAAGGCTTAACTAGGTTAATTAGGTTAACTAGGCAGGTTAGGGTAATTAGGCAAGTTATTGTATAACGATGGTTTGTTCTGTAGACGATCAAAAATATATATAGCTTAAAGGGGCTAATTTTGACCTTAAAATAGTTTAAAAAAAATTTAAAACTGCTTTTATTCTCTACAAAATAAAACAAACAAGACTCTCCCCAGAAGAAAAAATATTATCAGACATATTGTGAACATTTCCTTGCTCTGTTAAACATAATATGGGCTGATTTCTTTTTTCCATAAGGCTCTGTCCTGTTATAACACTGTCTGTAACTCTCATCTCAAATCAATTTGGGGAAAAGAGCTTGGGGTGGATATTTTGGAAGAAGAGTAGGAGATGGTTTGGTCTCTAGCCAATAAGCTTTCAGTTTGCAATAGGGCCAGAGCCATTCAACTTAGGATCCTTCATAGAATTCAAATAACACCTCAATTAAGACATAAATTCAATGCAACCCACTTACCTCCATGCCTTAAATGCAAATCAAATATAGGGGATTATATTCATTGCATATGGGACTGTGAGGTGATTCACGCCTATTGGTGAAGAATCGTAGCCAAAATAAACAACATTTTTGGTCTGGACATAGATATGGACCCTCTGTCTCTTCTCCTGGGTTTTCCTTGCAAACTAATTAGGAACAAGTATGCACAACGACTGTTCTACCTGTTAACTTTTGCTGCCAGGAAGAACATTTTGATGTCATGGATCAATGATAAGCCCCCTTCAATGAAAGGATGGCATTTAATAATTCAAGAGACTATTCCCCTGGAATACTTAACATGTCTTAGCCACTCCACAACTGATACATTTATTCCCACTTGGTCACCATATTTGGACAATATAAACCTTGCTTTATGAGACATATTGAAACTCGGAATGACATAATGTCCGTATAGACATTCATTCATGTGTGTTCTGTTTTTATCAAACTTCTCACTATTCCCGCCATATTGTATTATTTGTAACATAATAGCTTATGGCTTTGGTAAATGCAGTTATGTTTTGTGTCAGGCATTTTATGTTGTGTTTGTATTTTTGTTTTGTGTATGTCTAAAAAGAAAAAAACAAAACATAATTTGGGAAATGTTTAAAAAAAGAAAAAAAAAAATCAAAGGGGGCTAATAATTCTGCTTTCAGCTGTATACAGTATATATCATTTGAAAGGTAAGACCCTTCAATTATTAAACCATATTTTACAGTTGTTTATTTACATAATAACAGTAATAGATTAAAACCTATTTACTTGCTACTGTTCCAACATTATCTTTATGTAGATGTAAAATAATAACATCTGTTCTATGTTTTAAGAGAATTTTTATAAAAAAAAATTAAGAGGCAAAATTCATATATAATTTCCACCAGACTGCCCATACTACTCTAGAATTTGATGTCTACTTTAAAACATTATGAAAAGTATGAAAAATAAATATGGTTTATATCACTTCAACAATACACAGAAAAAAGGGGCCCTTATATGGTCACCAATAGAGCCATTTGGTTGTAATGTTTGAAAACAAAATGAACTGAAAGCTCGTTTTGAAATATCAACTTAAAATTTGGATAATTTTTTCAAATATTTGGATTTTACTCTGTAAATTGAGCAAAGCAGTACTTTTTAAATACTTTCATTTATTTCGTTTTTTACAATAGAATCAAATATTTTCATACTTTTAAATGTACATCTTTTTTTTTTTAGCTTGCTTCATTTTTTCCTTTTGTGGCCTTTTTGTGGTTTTAAGTTGAACATGCTATTTTCATATGCTCAAAAAAATGGAACCAAAAGTTCTGGAGTTGAGAGTGCCTCTTATTTAAAAAACAATAAATACATACATTAAATAAAAACTCAACCTTTAATTAGTTTTAAATTTTAATTATTATTTTTTAAATAAAACTTCTACATTTCTTCTAAAACGTCAAGTGCTTTGTCTCATTTTTAATAAAAACTGTAGCACTTTTTAATATCACTCTCAGCGGTACTGAACACAGAAATGTCTCTGACTGAAAATGCTGACAGTAGTACAAAGTAATGTAAATGTAGTGAATTATGAACTACACCATTCTTTCCCTTCACTGTGCTTGATGTACAGCAGTCAGTTGGTATGGTGTTTGCTCAAAATTGCTTTTATTGCTGGTCTTGTCATTATTAGCTTAAATGGCTAGTTACTAATGAAATTAAATTGTACTAGTAAAATTCCACAAGTACAGTATCTATTGTCTAATAGTACTAGTATCTACCTAAAAATAAGTAACTAAATGATTGAACACTTGTACATAATAAATAAATGCTAGTTTTTCTTTCACTACTAATACATAAGTTGTAAGAAACAAAAATAAAAAATTTATATATATATATATATATATATATATATATATATATATATATATATATATATATTTTTTTTTTTTTTTTTACTAGTGTTTTTTTACGTTGTGTTGCATGTACGCAAGGCATGTATGAATGCATGTAATCTGTGATGTTAAACTTACCTCAGAAAATCCATAAACTGTTAGCCATGTTTTAATTATTTTTTTCTTAATTAGGCATTTTGTGGGTGTGTGTGTATATATATACACACACACACACACACACACACACACACACAGTTGAAGTCAGAATTATTAGCCCTCTTTGAATTTTTTTTTTTTTTTTTAATATTGCCCAAATGATGTTTAACGGAGCAAGGAAATTTTCACAGTATGTCTGATAATATTTTTTCTTCTGGAAAAAAGTCTTATATGTTTTATTTCAGCTAGAATAAAAGCAGTTTTTACTTTTTTTAAAACCATTTCAAGGTCAAAATTATTAGCCCCTTTAAGCTATATGTTTTTTGGATAGTCTACAGAACAAACCAGCGTTATACAATAAGTTGCCTAATTACCCTAACCTGCCTAGTTAACCTAATTAACCTAGTTAAGCCTTTAAATGTCACTTTAAAGACCTCATCAAGATGGTGCCGCGGATGGCCGCTTCAGTGTGGAGCTCTTCAGTGTTTGAGGTTTCTTGACTAACCGCATCTGTTTAATGTTTATCTTTTTTATTTTTCATATTTATTCTGTGTTGTCACTTGTCACTTTATGTACACTGGAAGCTTCTGTAGCCAAAACAAATTCCTTGTGTGTGAAGCACACTTGGCAATAAAACTGATTCTGATTCTGATTTAAGCTGTATAGCTGAAAAATATCTAGTAAAATATTCTGTACTGTCATCATGGCAAAGATAAAATAAATCAGTTATTAGAAATGAGTTTTTAAAACTATTATGCTTAGAAATGTGTTCTAAGGCGGGGGGGGGGGGTGCAGGAAAGAAAATGGGGGGCTAATAATTCTGACTTCAGCTGTGTGTATGTACATGTATATGTGTGTGTGTGTATGTGTATGTATTGAATAAACAGAAACAAGTCATTAAAAATTTAGAATATTATAAAACATCCTTAGGTATAAAATAAATGAGATGTTTAAGGAAAAAAATCAACAATTGTTAATTTTTTATTAATACAGTAATATACAGTAATGTTCCCTATGTAGTTTATAGTATTAGCTAAAATGTCTCTTTTTATCATCTTTGAATTTGTGAGGTGCATCTAATATCCACGAACTGATACAGAATACAACTGGAAGTTTAAAATTGAAATGTTTGTGAATCAAAAATCATAAAATTTGGGTCGATACACCCAGCACTACTAAACAAAAGTATATTTTCATGTTTTATTGTCCCATCTATAACACACAAGTACCCATCACATGACCTTTTTAAAGAGAAAATGTTACATTTATTCACCATCTGATGTTCCAAACCACATGAATTTCATTCTTTGTTAAACAAAATATATAAAAAAAATAATTTGAAGAATGTTGATGAGAGCAGATCCCGGTTGTCAGTGTTCTTTTATTTCTTGCAATTGTAAGGCTTTACATTAACTACTCCTACATTCCTACTCCTTTTAAATCACTTTTTAAAATCCTTTTATTTCTTTGCTTTTCTATTTATTATACTCATACTTTGTTTTTCTTATTCTTATAAAGCACTTTTAATTATTACAGTGTATGAAATGTGCCATATAATTAAACTTGCCTTGCCTTACTTCAATGCCAGTCACAAATCCACATGGTCTCATAAGACAGTGAAGTCTCTATAGTGTTTGCTACACAGTAAATCAATTAGTCATGACAACATATGTTTTAGTTTATTGTAACCTATTAAACTAAGTTAGTCATGTTCTAACTTAATTTTAAAGTTTCACAAGCAGTTTTAAGTCCGGTTAACATAATACAAGTTCAATGGACTCATAAGGTTAATTTGATTCAGCTTAAGAATTTAAAGCAACCAGGGTTTTTTTTAGTGTAGGGCTGAACAATGTATCATTGGAGCATTGATATCGCAGTGTGTGTATCCGCAATTGCAAGATTCGATTATTTATTAAAGATTAAAAGATAAAGATATTATTAAATATATTTTTAATTATTATACAATGATGACCATGTTATGTTTGAAAGTTCAGTGTCTGTATACCGTAAGACTCCCCACAAAACCATAAAGCACTGTTTATTTCACTTTTGTTTTTGATGTCGTAGATGTCCATGCTTGTAATTTATATTTTATGCAGATGTACTGCATAGAAAAACACTTGATCATGCCAGTCGATCTTAATTAAAGAAACCTCCATATCGATATATTGCAGCAAAACAAAAAAGATTATTCCAATATCGTGCAGGCCTCGTGTGCATGATTCAGGTGTATGTACAATAGTGTAAAGTCTAGATCAGATACGCGGCCGGCCGGAAGTGCGATATGCAATATAGGACCATTTTTTATTACACTGTACTACAATAATTTATATTTGACAGTACTGTGACAATTGGGTTTAGGGTAGGAGTAGACGTTAAAAAAATAAAATGTACTGGGTAATTTAATATATAACAAATAATACTCAACTACTGTTTTTACGTTACTGCAATGATTGGGTTTAGGGTTGGGGTAGACATTAATAAAATACAATTACTGGGAAATTTAACTTCCGGCCACAACCATGATCTTATCTTGCAACAACTGTACAATAGGGCTGCACGATTAATCGAAAAAAAATTGTGATCTTGATTCAACCACCCACACGATCTTAATCCAGTATCTCTACGATCCAGCCAATTATACTTTCAAGGTCAGGAGAGAAGCATAAAGTCTTCACATTGTTTAATATGTTTCACAGCAACATGGACACCTACAAATGGTGTCAAGAGAGTCAGCATACTGTATTTATAAGGTAAAGACAAATTACCGGTTTGTCAACATTCAGGATGCGCAAGCAGCGAGGTTGCAGAAAAAAACCATGAGCGCTAGCATTTACAGCAAGGGAATGACATCCGATGTGGTCCAGAGTTGTTTGTTGTATTTGAGATAAGTTGTATTGATTACATATTATATATATTATTTACATAATGCTTTTAGCGTATTATAACAACTTGTCACCCAGTGATAAGCAGTTATTCTGCAAAATTAACATTTAAGTGAGTGGCGTTCATCTGACAGGTCCATTTGCGATAGCACCCTCCCAATGGATATTGGATAAGATGAAATGGCCAAGCATCCAACTCAAAATATACAACTATCTCATTGAAACTCCAAGTGAATTTACAAGAGAGAAGTTAAAGGCCTACAAGTCTTTGGATGCCGACAATTTTGTTGTGTGTGGTCATGTGCAAGAAATAATGTTCCATGATTACCAGATTCAAAACTATGTAGTGCTAAAAACTGAGGTTCTGCCTTGCCAACGACAAGGAAAGAAGACAGAACTGGACAAGGCCTGCGTAATCATCAACAAGCAAAACAACTGCATTCTGACAGCAAACTGCACCTGTACGGCAGGGTATGTGAACTTACAAGTTTACATTTCATTCTAAGCATTCAGTGTCCGCAATTTAATTAACCATATTTAACGTTTTTTGCTGAAATCATTGCTGCAATCAACAACGAGTAAAGTGAATGATTCAGCATAGCGTGAACTTACCTGATATGATATGAGAACTGCAGAGTCAAACATTTTTAATTAGGTCCTCACTCCATTCAGCTCTTATGATGGCTGTTAGCCAAAATCATCTGTGGTTGGCATTAAAAGCAGTGTGGTGTACGGTAAAGTTTAAGTTTTCTATATGTGGACTCCTACCGAATTTGGCATCCTACCGCACAACACGACATGTTTCTTGTTGCAACCTGTCTTTTTTTGCAACCAATATGCGCAGTTGACCCCATGTGACGTAGGTTGGTAATTCCCCTATAATTCACCCACAAATGTCATTTCTTTGTGGCTGCGAAATCACACCAGCTGTGTTTACAACAGAGATGACATGCGTGCGCCATTAATGAAGGCTTTTTTATCGAACAGAACCTGCACAGGTGGTCAATAACAGGTAATATAGTTGTAAATAACGTTCAGTTTGTTGCACAGAGCGAACGCTTGGGACCTGCATGGGAAGTACGATTTGCATGTATGATTTGCGCAGATGAATTCACCACAAAACTGGCAATGTGCAGCTAACAAAATAATATGGTTATTTTTGATTTTTTTGGGGACTTTTACTTTTATTTTATATCTACAGAATCAAGGGAGAATCTTGATCATTATTTTAAAACAAAAAAAAGAAATGGTGATTCTCATTTTAGCCAGAATTGTGCAGCCCTGTGTGCAAACCTCCATGAGTTTGTGCCTGCCCTGTGAATATAGCCATTTTAATGAGACTCTTATTCACCCAGCAGGGAGCAGTGTGACTTTGAATGCATCTTAATTAGTTAATAAAAAGCAGAGCCTCATTAGGTGCCTGTTCAAAAGGTTATTGGTAAATTTGCTGTGCTAATAACAATAATCACACATCAAAGCTGTTTATCCATCAAGGAGCACTTGCTTTCTTTTGTAGTAAAATGGTAAAGGGTCACGAAACAACAAACCAAATTTTTTGAGATTGACAGTCATATATGTGTCCCACGCTGCTATTAACACTATTAGGACACATATATTACACAAAAAAATGTGAAAATTGGTTGTTTTTGCGTTATTTCGAGCAAATGCGTTCTTCCGGTTAGAATTTTTGAAGCTGCGTCACAGCTATTAGTATGGAGAGAGATTAGACTCAATAATAATTCACGCAAAAGACACGATGTACACATGCATAGCCAAATTCACGTACGTAAAATATTTATTTATACTTACAAAAACAATTCACATGCACAAAATAAAAACACATTTTCATAAAATACGTTTCACAAATGCAAAACACCATTTGCAAATATATAAGAGTGTACAAAAAGTTTTGAATGTTTAAAATTCACGAGTTCATCCTGAATGAGAATGTGCAAATCCTCTCACGTACGACTCACCCTGAATACGAGTGTGTGCATTTTTGAGACTTTCCTGTCAGCACACACCTCCCACATGAGTCACTCGTGCCCTGTAGCCAATAAGATGCGAGCTTACTGTTCAACCAATCACAACTCCCTGAGGACGCGGGAATGACCGAAGCGCTTCACTGTGCGCACCATTTGCGCAGTCTGACTTAATTAACGGAGATGATCTTAATTTACGTTATAAAGTTTACATTATAAACAACAGCAGCCATTGCTTTAACAAACGTTTGATACTTAATCTTTGCATACATAAACCACTATAGAAATCAAGTAACCACTTACCCGCGCATCCCGCTCTTCACCTGCCATGCTAAATAGAGGAGTATTCTTCTTCTTAGAGGATCATCTCCGTTAATTAAGTCAGACTGCGCAAATGGTGCGCACAGTGAAGCGCTTCGGTCATTCCCGCGTTCTCAGGGAGTTGTGATTGGTTGAACAGTAAGCTCGCATCTTATTGGCTACAGGGCACGAGTGACTCATGTGGGAGGTGTGTGCTGACAGGAAAGTCTCAAAAATGCACACAGTTACTGTCTTTCACACTCGTATTCAGGGTGAGTCGTACGTGAGAGAGGATTTGCATTCTCATTCAGGATGAACTCGTGAATTTTAAACATTCAAAACTTTTTGTACACTCTTATATATTTGCAAATGGTGTTTTGCATTTGTGAAACGTATTTTATGAAAATGTATTTTTATTTTGTGCATGTGAATTGTTTTTGTAAGTATAAATAAATATTTATGTACGTGAATTTGGCTATGCATGTGTACATCGTGTCTTTTGCGTGAATTATTATTGAGTCTAATCTCTCTCCATAATTAGATCCTTGCATGTAATCCAGTGTGGAGAGTGGATGTTTGTACCAGCGAGTACATCGTGACGTCTCTGAGTGTGCAGCATTAATTCATGAGAAAGACTTGGTTCAAACCAATTAGCACACGCTATTGTGAATGAGGTGCAACTTCATTAATATGCATGATAGCTTCGAAGACTGTTTTTACCTGTTACAGGAATCAGATGGCAGAGGAGACGCCACGTTGAGTTGCCAAAACAAGTGGAAGAACAAGTACTGTTTGTAGACATGGGTCGTCAGTGTTTTGTTTATATATATTTGTTTTAGAGCTTTTCAGATCTGGAAATGGTGAAATCCAGATTTGCCACTCGTCTCCTTTTAAAAAAGACGCGGCTCCAGTTGGTGTTGATTGTCCTGTCTCTACAGATTTGGTAAGTGAGCGATCAGTGGTCTTTGTTTGTTTATTCAGAGGCAAAGTTAGTATCGTCAGCAGTACACTTTCAGTTTTTTTAGATTAGATTACATTAAACTTTATTGTCATTACAGATGTACATGTACAAGCAAACGAAATGCAGTGAACTTTTAAAGACATACCTTAGTCAAAATGATTTAGTTACTAAGTTTACAGTACGTTAATATCACTACATTATTGACTGAAAGACCCGCTGTAAATGCTGCTCTGAGTGTAAATCTTTACAGTCTATGGTGTAAATATGTAAAGACCTTACTCAAACTAACGTAACAAATTAACGTTGTGTAGGACTTTCGCCGCATTTTGTGGAAACATAGTCTATTCACACAGCTTTCTGACGCTATCTACTGAGTGTATCTAAGTTCCAGAGAAATGCGGAGGTGTTTCCCCCCATTCGCTGTGTGGTACCAAACATTTCATTAAAACTACATTCTTCCAGCAGTTCCTCATATCCAATATCTTGATTGTCACAGGGGGCTTACATGAAATGTTCCTGAATGAAAGTGAAAGTGCCAAACTGCAGTTAAAGTTGACAAATTATTAATTTGGCAAATAATTAGATTATGTCCATGTAAACACAGTTACTGTCTTTCTCCCCTGCATCTGTTTGTTTTGCCTCTGTGAAAAATCAGCATGTGCCCAAATGAAGACTCCCATTTTTATGCAAAACCTTCCCTCTTTCCCTCCCCCAACACTCCCACCTAAATAGAGCTGGACGCACTCACTTTCCTGACTTTTTTCTAACTAGAGGCGTCAAAACACCCTGCTAAGGCCCTCATTTTTTTTTATTCATTTATTTTTTTGCCAGGAGGAAAGAGAATAAAAAAAACACGAAAATTCCAAAAGTTAATGCAAAGCACATAACCTTTACTTTGAAAGAAGGTAATATACATCCTGGAATTACAGATAATAAAGATACATTATGAGCAAAATAAATTCACAATGAATGAATCCTCTCTTCTTTCAATGATCCAAAGAGTGGGGGCAAACTAGAAAATGTCTACAGTATCAATGAGGGGAAGGTGAAAGCAAACCTAATAAGCATGTATGTTCAGGCATTCACTGAATACACTGTAAAAAAAAATGCTCAAACTAACAAACAAAAAAGAGAAACGGCAAGCAGTAGTCCAACATTGCTAAGAACCTCAAAAACTAACTGAAAAAAAAGCTTGATTTCTGTGGTGTTCCTCTCACTATACATAGTTGAACTGCAATGCATATATCATAAATAGATGAGGGGGGGTGAAGGAGAAACACAACTGTTAGATAGTAGGTCTACAAGCAAGACGCCACAATTTCAGCATAGCTGAAACAATAAACGACCACTCCTCCAAATTCAAACATGGAGCGCGACCGAAAGTAATCCTTTACAAACCTTTAAGATAGTCAGTCTGCAGGTGCCTCTGCACACTCTTCTCATGCCAAACACCTCCAACCAAAGCATGTTAAAACAGATTGGGCCCTTAAAACGTCCGTAGTGGATAAGTGGTGGGTTTATTTGTTCGTCTGACTGTGAGAAACAATTGATGACGCGTGAGTGAACGTGAAAGTTTAAAGCGAAGACCGGTTCGTCTCTCGTGTCTAAGCTTTAGAACCTCTTCATCTAGGCAAGTCTGGATTAGTCCTTTGAAACTCTCCCGAATGGCCTAAAATGGTATCAGTAATGTCTAGCTCAACTGGCGCTCCTCTCTCAGGTCTAATAAGCAGACGGTGCTGATCCACACGGTGACGCTGCTGATCGATTCAGGCTGGAGAGCACTACATTTACATATTTGACTTTTTTATTTCTTTTCTTAAAAAGGAAGGACACTACAGTAGTTGACAACTGAAAAGTATTAATGTGATGCAAATTTGAAATTGTATAAACCTACAATGAGCTGAGATTAGTTTTCTTCAAACCGAGTACATATTCTTTGTTGTAGAGCCGCTTTTGCTAGAGGTGTCGTCGTGTGACTGGTATCCGATGAGGGTTTTGACTGGGATACTCAAACGCTCTTTGTATTGTTGCCTAAAGAAGAAAAGCAAAAAATAAATAAATACAGCACTGCCAGTATGCTTTTCAGACTTCATCAAACATCCGCTAAACATGTCTTTCATTTTTCAACCCCAAGAACTATACCACAACGATCAAATGGGATGGTTACATAATGGGTTGAGACTGATCACAGCTTGGGAACTATTTTAGGTAGAAACATAACAGATTTTAATGCGCAGAACAAATAGCTTCTTTAAAATGTTATTGGTTCCTAATAAAAAAAGCAATAACTAGAAAATGGCTGAATGAGAATGCACCTATTAAAGAAGAGTGGATGGTGCTGATAAAAGATCCATCTGATATGGACAAAATTACATTTTCTCTAGACAAACCATGGATAAATATCATAAGAATTGGTTACTGCATAATAGTGTAAGTATAAGCAACTAAGGAGGTTTGATGTAATCGGGCTAATGAGTAAGCCATATTTTGTTTCCCCATGTAAACATTTGAGGTATTTACTGAGCATTTTGGACTTAAATCTAAATGTACCACTGATGAATATACCCCCTTTTTATTTTTTGCTGCTGATTATACTTCTTTCCTACATTTAATTCTGAAGGAGGGGACCAATGGGACTGTAAGCCCTTTAAAGAATGTATAACTATCATAAAACTACATAACTGTGTGAGAATGATGCAAATGCTGTATGTAATGTCTCTGGTTACCTGTTTGTTCTATTCTTTATTTTATTTACTTAATTTTACTTAATTTGTGTATGCTAAAATTATTAAAATATTTGTAAAAATTAGTTTTAAAAGAATGATTGTTACAAAAGATTTCTTTATTTTGATGGTTCCCATTCTGTTGACTGTGAGGAACAACTAAATGTCAGCTACTGTTTATTTGAGTGTTACGTTTTTCTGCTTAATATCTACTAATGCTTTGTTTGGTGGCTTTCTGAAAGTATGTCAACTTATTCTAGTAACCTTAATCTAGAGAGGGTTAGCTGACAAAGCTGCAATGGAATATCCAAAGAGGAACATTAAGCAGGGCTGAGCGATTAGGCCTAAAATCAAAATCTCGATTAATTGAACATTTTAACTCGATTATGATTATTTTATTGATTTATTTATTTGTTTGCCCTCACAGTTCACTAACAAGTTTTGTACAGTAAATATGCTCACATATTACAAGTGTGAGAGATTTGAATGTAGGGTGCCTTACTTGATTTTAAAATAATTGAAGGAAACACACTATCTACGATTATTTATGAATATCAACATTGAACAATTTAAATTAAACACACAGTGCCTTAAACCAACAGTCACTTTTGTCTTATAAACAGTCACTTTTGTCTTTTGTTGGTAAAAATAAAAAATAAATTTAAAAAAGAATTCAACCTGTAAAAATTTGATTGATTATAGGTTCTGAGCCTTAACCAGCCCTGTTTTCTGCAAAATTATACAACAGATCACTTAGGGATCTAGAGTATGAATACATTTTCAATTTTGGTTAATTATTTCGAATCAATTTGATTAATTTTGTGAGTTCTTAAGTGTTGACAATTCTAATGTGTGTGTGTGTGTGTGTGTGTGTGGTGTTGTGTGGTGTGTTGTGTGTGTGTGTGTGTGAAATAAACACCAAAAGTGCAATGAAACAGCTGCACTCTTTTGAACCACAAGGCCCAATTATGAGCTTCAAGGAAAAAAACAGTGCAGCACAAAATGAGCGAATATATTTACTCATCCATTTTGGTCATATGAGCATAATTAAATGATGTTGTAAGATTCAATGAAAAGTTCAATGTTTAGGTTTGCCAGAGAGAGAGAGAGCGAGCGGAAAAAAAAAAAAGTAAGTTTGTAATTTGTTGTCACACCAACTTCAAAGGCCATTTCATGGCAAAATCAGATAATGTAAAAAAAAGTGGAACATTATATAAAATGCATTAATTTGTTTTATTGAACACATTAAAGCAGTAGCACAATATGATAATGATAAGAAACTGTTTTTGTGCATTTGTATTTAAGGAATGAGTAACTTGTTTAATTATTTTAATTTAGATTTAGTTATAGTGGACGGACATAGGCGTCGTTGACCCCAAAATTTTTATTTGCTCATAATTTACTCACCCTCCAGCGGTTCTTCTGTTGAACAATAAACAAGATATTCTCAAGAATGTTCAGGAAAAAAAGCAGCCATAGACATTCAAAGAAAGATAAAAATACAATGCAAAAAATTGTCAACATTCTCTTAGAATATCTTACTTTGTGTTCAACAGGAGAAAGAAATTCCGACAGTTTTGGAACAAGAGGCGAACAAGTAAACGATGACAGAATTTTCATTTTATTGACCTTATTCTACAATGCGGAAGTGCTCTCTTTTTTGCGATTGTTTTAGAACTTCTGACTCAGTTGCCTATGAGAAAAATGACTAGAAATGATATACAGCAGAAAACGATCAAACTACTCGCTCTACAAAGCAAGTGTTTGCAAGACTATACATAAAAGTAGAATAATATAATAAGTATCAGTTTGCAACATCAAGCAAGTGAATGAGACCAGAAGTCACGAGCCAAATAGATTCAAATGGCTGCACCCACTCGTATGCAGAGAATAATGTCGAGTTCAGACTGCATGAAGTAGTCGCGTCACAGATGTTTTCACACTGCATGACTATCTGGACTAGCGTTTTGTCGCTGCTTTATTTAAACTGCAAGATGGATCGGCGACGGAGGGTTTCACATTGCGTGACTTACAATAGGAAGAATCGCCGACAACTCCAGATATTTAGCATGCCAAATATCTCAAAGGCATCGGCGACTCTCTCAGATGGCATCTTTGATAGTTTATACTGTGTGATTGTCACTCACGTGCACGAGCACCGATTTGCCTGTGATTTCAGGCATTTGTCAGCGATTTCCCAAAACCCGTCAGTGAGTCAAAATCGGGGCTAAACTCATGCAGTCTGAACTCGGCATTAGGTGAACCAGGACTCGCATAATCCAGCCAAAATATATCTACACACTGTCTAGCAGGCGAAAAATATATTTCAATGCTTTTACATTCTCCCACAAAGTGGATAATAACGTATGTGCTGTGAAGAAATGTATCTTCAATTTGGGCTACTTAATTTTATTTCGGGCTACCAAAAACTAAAGAGTGCCTGTCCGGGGGCTACCAGGAATTTAGAACTTTTGCGAGCCCTGTGAACTATTCATTTAACAATAACGCCAATCAATTTGCTTTTATTAAGCTACAGTTTTTCAAAACAAATAAAACAGAGGCTATATAGTAAGGCTATTTTTATCACTCTTGTGAGTTGCTTGTGGTCATTGTGATTTACTAACTGTATACAATATTTATTGCTTAGTTAATGTATGATTAGTTTAATCTGAGCAAATATTTTATATCTTCAACTCATGCTTAGATACTGCCACTGTCAGCTCAAGCAGTCAAATTTGCATTTCTAAGAAACAAAATGTAATACAAGCATAATCTATAATGTAGTAAATTGCAGGCGCCAACCTGAATATAGTAGTAACGCAAAATGTTTGAATTATGGTATATTTTTCCATTGCTACACTAAGCAGAACATTTACATCTGTTCTGATGTACATTTATTTCAACTGTCTCCAAATGGGGACTGTTACATACCCTATCGTCATGATCGCGTCCCTGTTTTGGCAGTTGCCTGTCCAAATGGCTATTTTATCCCCCTTTGGCCTGACATTGACCACAGCACCACACACGTCTTCGCTGGCCTCGTCAAAGGACTCTCCGATTAAACACAACAGCTGCAGAAGATGATGACAGACACATGGACAGTCAGAAATGCACATCCAGCTGTCCATCAAAATATATGAAGACCCAAGCAAAAATAAAAACACTCTTACGGTCTCCATCCAGTAGCGGTCAAGGTCATTGTGTCGTTGCTGTTTGCTGAGGGTCATTAACCACCGTCCACCCAGTTTATTCCTGTCATCCTCCCACATGGGTTTAATACCATCCTGAGACACAACACACAATATCAGTGTTTAGTAATTGTTGCTAAGGCCTAACATTCATCCCTTCATTAGCATGAAATTACATGAGCAGACTTATGTTCAGAGTAATGCCTGCAGAAATTCTGGTCACTTTATTTTGATGGTCCGTTTGTTGAATTTAGTTACATTGCATCTACATGCCGACTAATTCTCATTAGATTATAAGTAGACTGTTAGGTTGGGGTTAGTTTAAGTTGACATGTACTTGCAAAGTTTTTTTATAGTGAATTAAATGTCTGTTGCAGTGCTCTGCAATAATGCCACACATTTCAGTTTAGCTCTATCAAAATGGGTGAGCAATACTGCCAAAATATAGCAATATATAAAAAAATACTGTAATCGCAGTAACAGTATATGCAATCATATTTGAGTCTTGCATTCAAAAGCTGCTCATCCAAATTTAATTAATCAGTGGCCCATAGGCATTTACTTTACTCTTTAATTCTTCCTTCAAAGTAAGTGTTGTTATGCTATTGGCAGATGGCAGAAGTAGATGACAAGTGATGATAAAAACAACATCCAAGAGTCATAGGGCCTACGCACATTATGCTATCCGAACCGTGCCCAGGCCCGTTTCCCAGATCGTTGGAGAACTGTGAGTGCTCTGAATTGGGCTCAGGCACAGTTCAGTTGGCCGGCCCTGGCCCGGTTGGAAGAGTTGTGCCAGAGCGCGGTTCACTTGTGCTTTGGCGCGGTACACTTAGTGTCAGTGCAAAGCACGCCTGAGCCCGAAACTGAAGATGAGACGTGACTTTTACGGATTGTTTTTTATATGGATTTATTAATCATTCTTACTGTTCAATGAACACAAACTGTCGCTGATTATTAAAGACGCAAACCCCTCACTGCACAACAGCTGCACCTTCAGCAAACCTCCTATTTCCTGCAGCACGAGGACTTTATGATTGTTTATGCGCGCCAAAAGTCATGGATCTGATCGGCGAAATATTTGACTGTTTCACTGCATATCAAACGACTAAAACAATATAACTAACGAAATCTCCACTGTGCCGAGTTAAAGTGGTTACTGAACAGCGCATCGATGACGTAAGCGTGCCCAGGCCCAAATGTAATGCGCGTGTGGGCCGTTGGGGGAGACGGGAGGTTTGTGAGTACACCCAAAAAATCTGCATAACATCTTTAGCTGTTTTTTTTTTTGTATTATTGTTATCCAAATCATTTTTTAAAATAGCCAACAAACACAGCATTTCTCTAGGGAAACATTCTCGCAATACTTAACAACAATACTGCATATTTTGCCAGTATCGTCCACCCCTATTATGTTGTGCATGCTTTTGTGCTTCTACTGGGTTTAGGCCTGTTATGACCTAATATTACAAGACAAGATTCAATATTAAAACGCAATTTATTGAATCATCCAAAGGCCAAAAGTTTAAAATTGAGTGCCGTTTATGATTTGTATAAAAACTTTACGAATGGATCAATGACTCATTGGGTACTTCTCAAGTCTTAATATTAACATTCTATTAGTTCAATATATGTTATGATAACAGTTTGTGGTCTTTCAGTGGTTTATATTATCCACAGTTTTGCATTATATGAATTACAACAAAACAATGATTTTACAGTAGGATATACTTTTTCCCTTGCATTAGCTACTGAAATTTCAGTTTATTTTTAAAAAATATAAAAAACATATTTTATGCTTTCATAATTTGATTTATAGGGACATAAACACATTGAAGTCTTTTAAACTCTAAAAACCAAATTTTCCTCTTTTTTTTTTTCATCCACAAACTCCTTTTCAGCTCAAACATCATTAAACTATATTATCAAATACTATAAATGTTGCACAACCCGTTACACACTTCCACATCTTACCTTAAATAAGCAGTAATCACAGCCAAATCCAAGCTTACTGGGCTGTTGTATGTGATTGTATAATCTGAAAATGAACACAAATCCATTATGATTTTCCATTCAAATATATGTGTATGTTTCTAAATTAGAAAAAAGGCAAATTCAAAAGTTAGTAAAAGCAAAAGCCTTACGCCCAGAAATCTTCCACTGTGTCAAACTTGGAGATGAGACGCAGATTTTCTGTCCAACTTTTGCTCTTGTCATTTTTGAAATACCAGAGGGCCCATCTGCAGGAATGCAAATAAGGACACGTCAGAAGGAGTTTCATTGGGTCACTCATATAATATTCATGTAGATGTTCTCATAGAGCTGCATCATCTGAGAGATGACTCATACTGCCCTGTTAACCAATGGAAAACCAAGACTGCTATGCCAAAATTAGCTCTCAATGTTAAATATTACAGGTCAAAGCATTAGAGTACAAATTGGTGAAATCTCTCAGAAGTCAGATTAAATGGCTTGAATAATGCTGTCATTAAAACTAAACATTAAATTAATCAAAAGTGACAGTAAAAATATGTTATAAAATTTATTTTTCTCATATATCTGTTCTTTTGATATCTGTTTCTTTTTCCATTCTTTAAAAAAAGTGGATAGAAACAAAGATATTCATAATAGTTTCCAAAGAAATATTAAGCAGAACAGCTATTTTCAACATTGAAAACACTAAAAAATGTTTTATTTTAGCACCAAATCAGCATCACATAATGATTTATGAAAGATTATGTGACACTGTAAACCAGGGTTCACCAAACTTGTTTCTGGACGGCTGGTGTCCTGCAGATTTTAGCTCCAACCCTTAATCAAACACACCTGAACAAGCTAATCAAGGTCTCAAGCTACGGTCACACTGGGCTTTGTGTGCGCGAAATTCTGCCGTACAGCGCTGCGAAAAGGGGCGGGGTTAAACAAGATGATTAGACCTTTAAAAAGCGAGCGATTGCTCCATGTTTTAAATTTCTGTCCAGAGAGGTCATGTTTTGATTCTCGATTGGTCTCACGCAGTCAAGTGATGCGATTTTCCATGTCAGAGTTCACCAAGCTTGAACTTTGCACCGCAACATGCGAAACTTGACGCATGACCTTGCGTTTCCGGTCTGACGCATTCACGTGCGTATGAATGGAAGTCTATGGGAGGAAAAGTCAAGTGTGACCGCAGCTTTACTAGGTTTACTTGAAACACACAGGCAGGTATGTTGAGGCAAGCTGGAGTTAAACCCTGCAGGGACACCGGCCCTAAAGGACTGAGATTGCTAACCCTGCTGTAAACTAATATATAGAGTATGTACAGCAATCAGAGAGTAAAATTCAATACCTTTTAAGACCTTTTTAAGACTCTTTCCATAATTTTAAGACTCTTTTCATACATTTTTAGACCTCATCGCCACTTTAAGTTTGAACCAGTAACATTGGCAACATTTAAATATATTCACTAAATATTGATAGCAAGAAACTAATTCTAAACTAAAACATTATTCCTATACTTATAAAAGTGTTAATCCAGAAGGTGTTGGCTATAGAACAGCAGAAATAATTGTGCTGTCTTGGTTACTGCAGTAAACAAAGCAGTGTGACATCAAATATAGCAGGATTTTGTTGATTTCATAAACTACACAGCATCCCAAAATATCAAACTTTAGCATACAACTATAGTTATACAACTGTATTATAAAAAATTATGCAAAATTTAATACCTTGTAATAGCATTAAAGACTTTTTAAAAGGCCTTAAATTTCTCTAAATTGATTATCAATTTTTAATGCTTTTGAAGACCCTGCGGACACCCTGATATAATGGGTGCAAAGCTTTTAGGTTTATACATAAATTACATTTTTTTAATAATATTGTACAATGTTAGGGAACATGGCAAATCTTTTGGGAACAAAGAGATATCTTTCTAAAACGTTCATAAAAAAATCTAGTATACAAGAGAACTTTCACCATTGACGATGTTTCATTCTAAGCAGCGATATAAAAGCAAAAGACAGAAACAATGCAGCTCCACTAAACAAAAGCTGCTATTGTTACTGTTGACCACAATAGGAGTCATTCATAAGGAGCAGAGAGGTCTGGGATATGACACTGATACTACAGAGTTTATCTGTACTGAAGCCCTGTCCCGTGGTGAACTTTAAACTTTTGGTCATCTGTAACGTACTCGGCGAACAATATTTGGAGGATTAACATTCTAGTAGTGATTTTCATTAAATAACAGTTTATCGTTACATCTTACAATGCAAGATGAAAGTTGTACTATATTGAAAGTTGTACTTTATATTTTGGTCAACAGGGAGTGACTGTATTTATAAAAGTGTTTCCTCTTCACAGCTGTACATCTGACAGGAATAAGCGACAGGCAGAGAAAAGGCAGAAAGGGCTGGAATGAGACACAGCTCAACATGTGAAGTCAGCACTTCCTGCAGCAGACTGGCCGACTGCCACTGCATCGCTCAGATGACTTTTGAGCTCAGAATGACACTACTGCCATCTAAAATCTGACTCTGTAACCTATGTCACGCAAGGCTAGTTCTGCAAACGTCACACTTTCTAAATATATGCTGCTTAACTAAATATTAAAAAAGCATACTATTTTAAAAGCATCTGCATTGTAGCTACTGTCCCTAGCAAATTGGTACATTTTTTTCAGAAGTCTGTTTTAAAATCCCCAAGGCTGCGTTTATTTGATCACATACATGGTAAAACTAATACTGTTAAATATGTATTCACTTTAGAAAAAGAGTTTAATTTAATACATAATACAATGTAATTCAATCCTGTGCTGGTAAAGCTGAATTTCAATCCTGTGACAGTAAAGGTGAATTTCAGAGTCACCATTCTGATATGCTGATTTGGTATTTAAAATGACTCTGATAAATAGGAAGTTCAAAAGAACAGCATTTGCTTGAAGTAGAAATCGACCATATCATTTCAGCTTTTAATACAGTAACACTTTAATGAGAAAATGTAAATAATAATAATAATAGATTCATACCAAATACAAATATACATTTTTTTCCAAAAATGACTTTTTACAAACTACATTTGAATGGTACTTCTAGTGTTGTCGATACTGAATTTCGGAACTGAAATATTAAAAACGTCCATTTCCCGCTAACACAAGCGCAGTTGAGCGCGTTCTTAGACACCACTGATTTGCCAATGTGTTCGTGTGCTCAACAGAATACACTGTGATTGGCCGTGATGGTCATCAGTTCACTGCTGTTTACAGAGTGCAAACACAGGTACAGACACTGAACCTGTTTAAAGCCGTGAAGATCTGCAGGGTCTGTTTATGTGCTGACATATGAGCAGTCCACTGACCTACGTGGCTTTAAACCACTTCAGTGTTCTTGTATCTGTGCTATCAGCGGTGAACTGATGAGTTATTTCTGTTGAGCATGTGAACACAATGGCAAATCAGCGCTGTTTAATATCGCACTGAACATCACTTAAATATTAGTGGGAAATGGACATTTTTTAAATTTCAGTGCTGATTGGTATTTGAAATTCAGTATCATGACAACACTATTTCTAACTAGTTTTACATCATTCATGAGACAAAAAAAGTACACTTTTTAAAGTTTAATTAATTTAGCAATTTTACAATCAATAAATAAACACTACCTTATATTGGCCACACTCCTGCACCTTCAAAATTAGGGATGCAGTGATAAACGATTTCACTATTAACCGCGCTTTAATTCTTCACGTTAATCGTAAAGTTTTCTCAACATCACATTTCTGCACAGAACAAAACTGCGGCAACTGAACAAAGTTATGCCAACTGTGCGCTAGTTTAAAGTTCCAAGCTTGTACACAGAGGCTAATATGCACTGGATTAACTATGGCTGAGGTTATTACTAAAGGCCATTTACATGTCATGACTTTTGCACGCAAAAGTTCATTATTTCTTTTCCTGCACGCATATTAAAAGGTGCACGCGCCATGACGCGATCACGCTTTCCAGGCACACCTAGTTGAAAGAATGGTGCGAGTGTACCACGAGTCACGTGACAAGAACTGACCGTTCAGCTTTATGCCTTGTATAGAATATACACATTTCTGCTACAAGAGAAAAAATACAAAATGAAAATACCAAACAAGTTTATAATATAGTTGATCAAAAGTGCCTTTCAGACAGAGGTTCAGCAGCCTTTGGCTACATTTGTTCTCTTTAAAAGGGAAATACTTAACTAATATGATACTTAGATTTACATTAGACAAATGCTATTTTATTTACTTATTTATTGCTCTGTCATTTGTTTTCAGTATCAAATTTTTACTTGCGTTTTAAAAGCCAAAAACATTTTTTCACTTATTTTAAGTCCAAAAAGAAATGGACTATTTGTATTTTATTAATTATTTTGTGCTGTATTGTTTAGTTGAGCAGCAATAAATTACACAAAAATATACGTTTTCATGTGATTTTCTAAACTAGTAGTGTTTTGAAATTAATAAATGCATAATAATCGTGATTACCGTGAATTATAATCGTACCAAAATCTATAATTATTGCATCCCTACCCAATATTAATACATGGGTCACATACAAAAAAACGTGTTTTCAGGCCTCATAACAATAAAAGTGCAATAGAACCTTTAAATGTTTTTATTTAAACCCAGCTTTTTAAAATTCTTTTATTTGTTGCTCCTTTCCTGCAACCCATTTACCTATTTGTCAGCAACAAGCTATTTATCATGTCAAATGTTTAATAAAAAAAATTATTCCTGTCCAAATTTAAACCACTTTTTTAAAGTACAGATCATAACAATTTACAATGATAAAGCACTTTTGTTAGTTTAATTTTATGCCAAAATGGTACATTCCATCAATGATCAACAGAGCAGTGAACACCACTTCAGATGGCCACTACTAACTTTAACAAACATGCAGCTGATATGATCTCCTAAGTGCCTTTAACTCAGACAAAGTAGTGGAATTAATTTACCTGTTTTGCAAAGGGTGTTTGATGTACTGTTCAGAACTTGTTGTCACAACAGCCGTAGGACTATCAGCACGGACTTCTTCAGTTTCAGTTCCTCGCTACATGAACAAAACAGAATAAATGAATAAATTGAATAAATTCCAACATTTTCAGCAGTTTTACTTTAACTGACAGCAAGATTCACACTGAATAACCCTTTAGTGAGGTTTTATCATTTTTGACCAAAAACAACTTAATAATGTTTTAAATGAGTTAAAAATAAGTTAATAAAGTTAAAATAATTGGTGAATTGTGATGTATACCAGATTGGTGTATAGTATTATTCAACATTTGGAGCAAAAACTTTTAAAACAATTGTCCTAAATCTACCTAACAATGCCCAGTCACTTCAATTGTTGACTACTGTATACAGGCCGGGCGAAGCAGTGGCACAGTAGGTAGTGCTGTCGCCTCACAGAAAGAAGGTCGCTGGTTCGAGCCTCGACTGGGTCAGTTTGTGTTTTTGTGTGGAGGTTGCATGTTCTCTCAGTGTTTGCGTAGGTTTCCTCCGAGTGTTTCAGTTCCCCTCATAGTACGAAGACATGCGGTACAGGTGAATTTGGTAGGCTAAATTGTCCATAGTGTATGAGTGTGTATGGATGTTTCCCAGAGATGGGTTGCAGCTGGAAGGGCATCCGCTGATAAGAATCTGACATGAAGTCATCTTTCACTACTGACCTACTGTGTTGATTTTCATTCATTCATTTATTTTCTTTTATATAATAAAAGAATAATAATTTTTTTTGGACTTATGGGGGAAACCGAAGCACCCACACTAACATGGGGAGAACATGCAAACTCCACACTGAAACACAAACTGACCCAGCCGAGGCTCGAACTAGTGACCTTCTTGCTGTGAGGCGAACGTGCTTGTGTTGATTTTAAATAGAGAAAAAAAAGGTAAAAGCAAATTTTATTTTGAATCTTGAACCTTATTCTTGAAAAAAAAAAGACCAATTAAAAAATGTGAAGCACCAAAAGCGGACCATATTAAAATGAATTTAAATACAATTTTTTTTTTCTAATGATGTAATATACTATTTTCAGGTTAATGGTTCCACCACACACACAAAAAAAACATTATTTATCATAGCAGGACTATTCCTGGTCTATTTTGAAATCCGCAGAATTTTCCATGACGGTGGGAAAAATGATAACAGAAATTTCAAGGTCTTTCAGAGACGTGTAAAAGGAAATATCCTGACAATACCCTCATTGCGATTTGACAACTTGTCATTTGTTCAATGACAACTTGTGATACGCTCCCTACATTGTTTACCATTTTACTTTGAATATTTAACTGAAATCACATGTAAATGACTTCAAAACAACATTAGCACTATTCAATTGGCTGTGAACAATGTTGTACTTTAATACTTGCTGGCTGCTAATATATTTCGCTATATAGAATTTGCAAAGAAAACTTTTCTGAAATTATATTATTAAGGAGGATGTCCGAATGTGAGAATATAAAACTTTACCATACTCTAATTGCGCAAGTCTTAAGGTCCTCAACTTTATTGAGGTAAAGTTGGTTTTATATTCACACTTTCATTCATTCAACTATCTCTATATTGTTTACCATGCTATTTTGAATATTCAATCAGAATTAGCACGCAAGTTTGAGGTCAAAACAACATCAACACTATCTAATTGATTGTAAACATGGTTGTATTTTGATAGTCATTGGCTCTGCAAATATGATTTCCCAATTTAGAATTTGCAAAGAATACTTTTCTGAAAACATATTAAGGAGAATGTCTGAATATCCAAATATAAAACCAACTTTACCTCGATCTCAACCTGATAGCGACATTCAGAACCTGTCATCATCACTGCTAAAGGGCATCTTGGACAATCAATGATCTTTCTTTTGGGTAACGTTAACAGAAAAGATACTGAGAGGAAACAGATGTTGCAACTGCAACCTATTGACTCAATACTACTAAATCCCCGGAATAGCTGATCAGACTGACGGGACCCTGAGCTCCGTTACCAAGACAACTAGCTAGATTACTGCATGTTCTAGTACACTGCAGATCACACACACACTATAGAGTCAGTAAGTATCATTTCCAGTTCAATTTGGAGTCATACACCCTCTACTGTCCGCCACAGTACAGACTGCTCTAAACACATGCGGACTTAATTCAGCGATCAATGACTTCGGTGATATTCGTTAAATTAAACTCTATTGTAATGCTCCCGTGCACTCTGAAGGGTCATGTTTAATTGAAATATTGAATATCGAAACGTATTAAGCTGCCACGACTGAGCACGCTAGCCGAACACAGTTAGCAGCGAACACACGTGTCCAGATGTCTGGAGTGATGGTCGCATCACGTCGAGACGACAGAAAAAGCCGACACCATCTGCCCCAAAAACCAGTTGGTATTGCTCCACTGGGCTGAAATGAGCCGTTAGCGGGTGTTGGGACTGATGAATTGTCGTTGTCCGGACCCTCCCTGTCTCTAAAGTCACCAGCAGCAGAGCCGCCCCGAAACCCCGCTAAACGCCGCAACGACACCCCCAGCTTTTAAGGCCGCCGCTCATTGCTTAAAGATGTCCCGTAGACAACACAGCAGACGCCGGTTTACCATTTCTGGCAGCTGGGAAGCCCTAAATGAACCAAGCCCGATCCCTCTTACCGGCTCCGAAGTCGCCATCTTGCCTGTGAAAATTCTTCTGACCGTTGGACGCTGCTGCGTCACGCACGCGCTCGAGAATCTACGGAAGCTGACGGGGCTCACGCACATTCAACGCACTGGATGCGCTACACACAAACGATGAAGATGCGTCTATTTATTTTTAGTTTCGTGATTTTTGGAGAATAGCAAAATATATATATAATTTGTATATGAATAAATTATAACAGTAATAATAACAACAACAACAAATTATAATATTTAATAATAATAACAACAACAATAATAATCAATAATATATAAATAAAAAAATTTTTGATTACAAGAATATGAAGCACTACTAATATTAAGAAAGCAATACAGTGAGTGTTTAGCTTCAGTAGTTTTCTATTAAAACAAAATACAATTTACATTTTGATTTTGGGACCTTTAGAAAACATGTGACTTAGCTATATGTACAATTTAGGTCAAAGACACAAAATGTTTTTTAAGGATCAAAACTAAAAATATGCAATGCAATATACCTTTATTTTTATCAAAACTTAGCATATAAGCTGTATAAATGTGTTAATCTTTTCTGGGCAAAAAAAGAAAAACTATCTACATACATTTTCTCCACGATTTGCAAAGGACACCTACTAGATGTTATTCAGTTTATATACAAACAATATTATATCAGTCAGAGAACAAGTATCATTAGACAACATATTAGACTCATTGAAAGGGATAGATCAACTAAAAATTTATTAATTAATGTCATCGTCTGTTCACCCTTTACTTGTTTCAAACATTTATTGTTTAGTTGGAAAAGTTGGAAAACTTTAACTGCCATGGCATAGTATTTCGAGATTTTAGGAGAATAGAGAATTATATATATATATATATATATATATATATATATATATATATATATATATATATATATATATATATATATATATATATATATATATATATATATATATATATATACACACACATATATATATACACACACACACAAATATACATGAATAAATTATAATTGTAATAATAATAATAACAACAAATTATCATAATAATTATAATTATTATTATAATAATAATCAATAAATTAAATAAAACATACATTTTTGATTACAAGAATATGAAGCACTACCATTATTAAGAAAGCAATACAGTGAGTATTTAGCTTCAGTAATTTTCTATTTTCAATTTACATTTTGATTTTGGGACCTTTAGAAAACATGTGACTTAACTATGTACAATTTAGGCCAAAGACACAAAATGATTTTCAAGAATCAAGAAAAAAATGCAATATACCTTTAATTAATTAATTTATTTCCTCAAAACCCAGTACAGTTGAAGTCAGAATTATTATCCCCCCTTTGAATTTATTTTTCTTTTTTTAATTATTTCCCAAATTATGTTTAACAGAGCAAGGGAATTTTCACAGTATGTCTGGTAATATTTTTTCTTCTGGAGAAAATCTTATTTGTTTTATTTTGGCCAGAATAAAAGCAGTTTTAAACTTTTTAAAACCATTTAAATGACAAAATTATTAGCCCCGTTGTTTATTAGCTATATGTTATTTTTTTTTGATTGTCTACAGAACAAACAATCATTATACAATAACTTGCCTAAATACCCTAAACTACCTAGTTAACCTAATTAACCTAGTTAAGCCTTTAAATGTCGCTTTAAGCTGTATAGAAGTGTCTTGAAAAATATCTACTCAAATATTATTTACTGTCATCATGGCAAAGATAAAATAAATCAGTTATTAGAAATGAGCAAAACCTGTAAGTATTGACTACCATAGTATTTGTTTTGTTTTCATATTTTTTTAAAGCTGTGGTTACAGGGGTTCGGCTTTCTTCACAGTATCTTCTTTTGTGTTTAAAAAACTCATAAAGATAACGTCCTGTTTGTGGCACATTAGTATATGTGAGGGGGCTTGTAAATAACTCATGAAAGAATAAAGTTACATTAAAACCAAGCACACCATTGTTTTTTCTTGTGAAATTCCCAATAAGTTTAATAAGGTGTATCAATATAAATGCCCCCCCCCCCCCCCCCCCCCCGTTTAATTTGTTCTGTATTATAGGTCAGTTGGGGTGTCGGTGATCAAATAGTGTTTTGGGGTGAACTGACTCTAATCTAATCTAAACTCTGAACTTTAATCAATACGTACAAATCAGAATAGTTCTTCTTTGGCTCTCGGCGAAGGCGGTCGCACTTTTTCCCTCTCCGTCCCATATCTCTCCTCGCTAGCTCCTCTTGTCTTTGTCTTATTCTATCTCTGAGACTCTCCGTGCCCTGCTATCCAAACAAATAAGGAATTATGGATTTGATCAACTGGTCTCTGAATGCGATTGACACCATCTTCTCGACGAGAAGTTTGGGCTCGGGAGAGCCCACATGTCCTGCGGGGACGTTTGCAGCTGGATACGTGATGGACGGGTGGGAGAAGTGGCGCGTCCTGTGCCTGGCTGCTCTGTCTCTGGAGGATATTGAAGACATTTACCTATTCGGAACTTTGATAACAGGGTTTCTGCTGATGGGCTTATGCGGGGCCCTGGCGTATCGACGAATGATGAAAGCGGTCAGTGCTGCTCAAAACCCCACCAGGCTGGCCGGCTTGATTGAAGCGCTAATGGGCAGGCTTGCTAATAATCAGACTGCAATATTAGATCGCAAACTGGAAAACATCGGGGTGAAGTTAGCAGCTTTGCAACAAAATTTGGCCAGATCTGGAGACATGTGATGGACATTAAATATCTGTGAAATTGGCAGGTATTGACCTAAAGTTGAAGTATCTTTCCACTCTTTCGGCTTCCCTGTGTTTTCTTTTCTCCTGCCAGACGGCCTCGGCTGGAGGAAAACAACTTCTCCCGGATAGCAAGATAAGGAGACGCTCTGAAATTCCTGCTCCCCGTCAAGGACACCTGTTGGACTATACAGGCTTACGCACACACACACACAGATACATAGCACGACACTTCCTGGCCCCAATCCAACGCCTTCGTATGCTTTCACCCACTGGAGGGGGTGAGCAGGTCTGCGACCAGCGCCTCCATGGCTGCAGGACCTGATGGCTGCCCGCCCTTACCGGACTATTTCCACACCCCCTGTTCCCATCCCCTGTGGCAATGTTATGTCTTGTCGGTGTGTTTTTGTGCTAGATTGCTGGGGCTTTTTCTTATCCCTGATCTCACGGTGCTCTAACTTAAGAGCAAGGTGAGAGGGACTTTTTTTTTGCCTCTTTTTCCTGACTATCTTATTTCCTGTTCCACCTCCCGTGACCTGTCTTCCCTGGAGTTGTGATGTCTGTGCACGGTCGGGGGGTTCCATTTACCTGCATTTCGTTGCCTTGTACTTGTACATGTGTGATGACAATAAATTGAATCTAATCTAATCTAATCTAATCTTGTTTCAATACTGTCAGAAATAAAGGTACACGAGCTGTCGCTGGGGTGGTACCTTTTCAAAACGTACACATTTGTACTTAAAGGGTCCATATTGGTACCTCAAAAGTATATATTAGTACCTTAAAATTTTAAAAGGAACACTTTTGTACTATTTAGGTACTAATATGTTCCCTTAAGGTAATAAAATGGACCTTTTAGGTACAAATTTGTACTTTTTGAAAAGGTACCACCTCAGAGACAACTTGTTTACCTTTATTTCTGAGAGTGTAAGATGTGCTAGATGACTGAACATTTTTTGACTCTGAGTGATTAGCATGTTCGCCTCAAAGCCAGAAGGTCTCTGTTTCGTGTTCAGGGTGATCAGGAAGTCTTTCTGTACGGAGTTTGCATGTTCTCTGTGTGGTGTCCTGTGAATTGAAAACAAAATTGCCCAGTGTGTGAGTGTTTCCCAGCACTGAGGGTTGTATTCTCAATATTGGGTTGCAGTTGGAAGGGCATCCACTGTGTAAAACAATTGCCAGAGTAAATGATGATTTGTTCTGCTGTGGTGACCCTTGATAAAGCAGGGAATAAGGCGAAGATGAGTGAGTCAGTGAGTGAGAGTGATTTTGACAGCGGTGACTCTGTGGTTAGCACTGTCGCCGCACTGCGAGGAGGTTGCTGGTTTAAGGCATTTCTGTGTGGAGTTTGCATGTTCTCCCTGTGTTCGTTTGGGTTTCCTCTGAGTGCTCTGGTTTCCCCCACAGTCCAAAGACATGCTCTAGGGGTGAATTTAATAAATTAAATTGGTCTTAATGTATGTATGTATGATTGTGTATGGATGTTTTCCAGTACTGGGTTGCAGCTGGAAGGGCATCCGCTGTGTAAAACTTATGTTGGATAAGTTGGCAGTTCATTCTGCTGTGAATGAATAAAGGGACTAAGCCGAAGGAAAATGAATGAATGAAGATATTTCTATGAGTTTATCAGCCTTCAGAATATCCCATTATCATTACATTCCAGATAGGCACTAATTTCCTTTTTAATTTGTTCCTTGTGTCATTAAATATAATATAAATTTATTTTATAAATAAACTTTATATACTTTATAATAAAATAAAATAAACTTTATAAAATTTACATGGCTTAGTTTCCATGTAGTGTTCTTTAGGTTGTATTTGTTCTATGTGTGTACACATATAAGTTGAATATACACACCTATTTAGGATTTAGGACAGTTGGACAATGGAAAGTTTGATGTGGAGGAACCTGACTGGCCTGCACAGAGTGCTGAACTTAAGCCCACTGAACAGCTTTGGGATGAATGAGTGGAGATTGTGAGACAGGATATCTTGTTGAACATCATTGTCAATGACTGAATGAAGTGACATTTAGAAACATGTTAATGCTGTGTTCGTTTTAAACACTAGTCTACTTGTGTGTATCTTAACATATTTAATGTCTATTTTCGTATATACGTACTCTTTTTACAGTTTTTCTCAGCCACTTTGGTGCATTTCTCACAACACTATTTACATTTGCACAACAATTAGTGCATTTCTCATATAATTAGTCATTTGTGCATGTCAGAGTAGCAGTTTCTCATTCCAGTTTCTCATGCATGAGGTGTTCACCCCCAAAAAAACGAGTGTTTAAGGACAGAAAAGTAGAGTGCAGCATTTAATTTTTTAAAAAGTATTATTTTCGGATTGTCATATGTAATCGATGTTTTAGCATGAATTTTAATGACCGTTTTCTTTAGGGTGACCTAAAGAATCGGAATACATTTACCACTCTCCATATACGAATGACATACCGTTGACATATAAAAACAAATCTTAATCAGAATCTTTATGATTACTAGTTATTTTCAAAGAGAAAAATGTATAGCACATAAATTGATGTACAAACATGTTTAAGAAATCACTTTGATATTTGATTGCTATTTGATATTAGTATTAAAACCTTTATATTAAAAACTTGTTGAGAAAATCTTCTCTACATTAAACATTCATTCACTGATTTTCTTTTCAGCTTAGTAATCTGGGGTTGTCACAGCAGAATGAACTGCCAACTTATCCAGCATATGTTTTACACAGCGGATGCCTTTCCAGCTGCAACCCATCACTGGGAAACAACCATACACTCTCATTCATACACAAATAAGGCCAATTTTTAGCATACCCAAATCACCTGTACCACACGTCTTTGGACTTGTGGCGGAGCACCCGGAGGAAACCCACGCAAACACAGGGAGAACATGCAAACGCCATACAGAAAGCGCCATACAGACCCAGCCGAGGTTCGGACCAGCGACCTTCTTGCTGTGAGGCCATCATGCTACCCACTGTGCCACCGAAAAATATAAATATATAAAATAATTCTAATAAGAATTTTGACTTTAACTGTACATGTTAATAAGATTTTTGGGACAAGACCTACAGTTTATAATATATCAACTGTATCAATTGTCAGTAGTGTCATCTGACTTGAGGATATACACCAAAGCTTGTCAGTTTCTGTCCATAGAGGGCAGTACAACAGTTGTTGATGTAGTGTGCTGATTTCCTGCCAGCTTAAAGAAAGCGATCTAATCTAAACCACTCATCAATCCATCACTCAAAATTCCTTTTTTTCAAATAATTTAGTAGACATTATTCATATGGATATTACTTTTTAAATCATTAAAAATTCAGTATATAATTTAGTATTTATAATTACAGTATATAATTCAGTAATATTCTTCAGTAAAAGCACATTGCTCAGCATACACTTTAAGCAAATGACAATTAATTCAGAAAGTGTGCAAATGGAAAAGCCTCACGCATTACACATGCTGTACAACTAATGTGCATTTTATTTCCTAAAAGAAAAAAAAATCTCGAAAGCTGGTGTTTCTTTCCTTGACAGATCATTTCAAGTCACATAATAAACAAGTCTTCAAGTCGTGTGTTCTCGTTTGTTTCGAAGTTAAGAAGAGGTTTAAAATCCTGCATCATACTACAACAGTGCCCTAATGGCTTACATTCAGACGTAAAACTGAAGTGTGCAATTTTTGTTAAAATAGCTATGCAAAGCGAATAAGCCAATAATAGATTGAACCCCCCCCCCCCCCCCCCCCCCCCATCTGTTGCATCTTTTTGTTGATTAATAAGTCTTAAAACATTGAATTGTTCAATATTTAACTGAATACTTTCTTAAAATTGTTTAGTTGTGATTCTGGGTGTTTTTCATTTATTTATGCTTTCAAATTGTTTCATGGAAACTCTTGTTGTTGAAAAGTTTACTTTTATTGACATTTTTAGAGGTTAGAAGCTATATATTGTCTGGGTTGGTCATGTAAAACATTGTACAAAATGAGCTGCCATAACTTTTTCTGTTGATTTACAGATTTATTTTATTTCTATATTTATTTATAAAAACAACAATGACTAAAAATGCGACTAAAATTACTTAATCGGTTCAATTTTTAACATTTAAGAGTTGAGATCAAAGTTTCATAATGGAAACTCCTGTCGATCAGGAGATACACACTGTAAATAGAATTACTGTAAAATTTACAGTAACTTATTGGCAATTTTGGTTGCCAGTAAGACTGTAAATTACAAGCACACTGTAAATTAATAATTACTAGGGGTGTGAGGCTACACGAGACGAGACGAAACATGAGATTGGCTTGACAAGAATGAGACGAGATGAGATTTTTAACCTATTTTTAAGAAATCGTCTCTTACTCAACTAAAAGAAAAAAATCACAAATTGCAAAACTTATAGGTGTTTTTTTTTTTAATCAACTTGTAATGCATGTTATTTTACTTCTATTTTAATGAATTCTTTATAGTAAAAGGCATACAAAACTGCTAAATATGTAAATGGAAAATAGTTTTTTTTTATTATTTTAAATATTAGCAAATATATATATATATATATATATATATATATATATATATATATATATATATATATATATATATATATATATATATATATAATGAATGTATTTTATTTCTATTATAATGAATTCTATGCCATAAAGGACATGCAAACACTATATTTAGTTATAAACTCTACTGACTGGCTTCTCCACTGTACAGTTTCACATGAGAAATTGAACTCCTTTCCACAAATTGAACTTAAAAAAATGAACGTAATTTTTTTAGTATTTCATTTTCAATTTAATAAATCAGTTTCATATTCATCCAGCAACATTTCATTCATGCTCTCATGACTCACTCTGAGCTACTGGATGTGATCATGTGAATATGAAGTAAGGACTGATAGGAGAGAGTTGTTTAATGTAATTTGATACCGAACACAAAAGAAAAAAAAATTAAGTTTTTCCCGGACAGCACAAACGTGTGTTCTGTGATGATGAAGGCGGGTTTCTCAAGTCTCTAAGTGTTCAGTGTGTGTGTGTGAGTGTGTGTCTGTGGTTCTTTGCTCACTCAGTAGGTGCAGAGAATAGTGTCAAACAGCTGTGTGTGTATGGCTTATCCTGTCACAAAATGCGGCTAAACGTCCTACACGACGGTAGTTTGATTGCGGTGTTTTCATGTCTGTACTGCACTTCAATAATTCGACTAAAATAGGAATTAATTTAATTGTGTCTTTATTTCATTTGTGTTTACGACGATTATGACTTCAAGCATATTTGAAGTTCTATGCCACAGCATGGAACAAAAAGAGACAACTTTTAACAGAATTCCTGTCGCGATTTAATCTCACGAGATCTCATCATATGAGATCTTGTCACACCCCTAATAATAACAATTGTGATGTTAAAAAATACAGCACAACTGTACTTATTTATAGTCTTACTGGAAACCAGTGAGTTACTGTAAATTTTAGAGAGCAGACATTAACCGAGATTTTTTTTATAGTGTACTGTAAGGAAACCTGTTTGAAAACAGCCATTATTTACGAAAATTACACACTTCAGCTTTCACTCAACATATACAGAAGAGAACTGTCCAACTGATAATATACATGAAGATGTTTGAAGGGGAACCACTTTTCCAATTCACAAAACATAAACCAAAGAAAATAAAATTCTGAGGGATACAATTGGAAGACAATGCAAGAATTCTAAAAGCTTATGTCCAACGTTACACCGGAAACCTGAGAAAAGAAGGAAAATAATACAGCAAAACAGGAAGAAAAACATGCGAGAGACATCTATTGTCAATGAGTTGAGTTTAAAAAGGAATGTAACAAAATGCATCTCTTTCTGAAACATGTTTCTATGAACCAGGCCACGTTCAACTCAAATCTAAAAGCGGTCAGATTTTACAGTACAACCGATTCACGTACAAAAATGAACAGCAATAACCAACCTAGTGCACTGAAAACAATTAGGAAATGCATAAACTCAGTGAGCTTTCAACCATTTTGCATTGGTAATAAAGGCTATTTGAAGTTCAGTCGATTACCATCAGGAGACTTGTGAGGTCATGATATCACTTGTGCCCCATAAAATCAAAGCACAAACAATATAGCAGGATCTAATGATGTTCAAGCTGAGTAAAACATTTAGCACCCCCAAATAAATGAAAGATCCAACTAGTGCAGCACCTAAAAAGTGATTTGTCAATGCCAGGGAATCTTGTACAATAAATGAGCACCGACATTCCCTGAAAAGCCAGGGTTACAGTAAATTTTCTGTCTGTTACATGTATGGAGTTTTACAATAAAAACAACAATGTTCAGAAAAATAGATTTCATTGAAGAGACAGTAGCGTGAACATACCCATGCCACTCTGTGACTTCAAGTTCTCCAAAACACAGACTTGTCTATCCTTGTTGCAGCTAGAGCACTAGTTAAAACTCACTTTTAGAGCTAACGTGTAAGATCGACATGAAAATATGTTGTTTCAAGTGCTGAAGTAGGAATAGCATTTTGGGTGTACAATGGTTTTGAACACTGATGTACACTAGTTAGCACCTTGAGGAAATTAAAAAGACATTTCGTAGCCGCATTTTCACTTTTAGACCTCATGCAAGAGTAATGTAAACTGTTTTAGCCAATAAGTTGACTAGGCCTCTGGATGTACTGTATATGTGATTATGAAATCGTTAATGGCGCACTAAGTGAATGTTGCCAATGATGTCGATATTTGAAAGCACCAAAACAAACATGGCATGTCCATGACCCAACAAAGCACCCCACCTTTTGGGTTGCAAGACACACCCCTTACTGTTAATTGGCTGAAAGTGTGTTTTGGGGTCAAAGGTGTTTTTTTAGATTTAGCTTAGCGCACCTTTAGGGTGTGGTCACATTTACCTTTGCTCAAATTTCCAAGAATATTTGAATAGTAATCCATGTGTCATTAGCTTAAGATTTCTGCATGGATATTTTGTCATGCTAATTCCCTGCAGACAAACAAATAGCTGATTCTGCGTGAGGAATGTTTAATAGATTGCTGGAAAATGTTTACACTGGCAATCGGCAATATGGCTAATGTGACCACACCTTTAGTTGTTAATTTTTTTGTGTTAATTCAAAGCACCAAAATAAAACTGAACGTTTATGTATATAAAAATGCTGACTCTAATCCACCCTATCCCTGCATAAAAAAATAATAATAATTTAGGGTATGTTTACACAACATCAATGCACAAAAATTGTGTTTTTTAAATGTTTTGTGTATAGTTAACATTGTTAAAATGATCCCTGTTTACAAAAATTTGCAAAAAGTTACAAAAATTACAGGAAAAAATGCTGTAACATGCATCCCAGCAGGCACACAACATCATAAGACGTTAATATTAGGTTAGATTTAGGTTGTGATGTCAGGTGACCAAAATTCAATGTCTAGCCAACGTCTAAGGACAATGTTATTTTGACGTCCAATAATGACATCAAATGATGTTGATATTTGGTTGATTTTAGGTTAAAATCACATCATATTGATATCAAATACTGACATTTATTCGTCAGGTATGGCAACATACAACGTCTGATAGACGTCAAAGCGGTAACATCCACACAATGTTAAGTTGTAACATCATTAGACATTAGCTAGGTTTCCATGCAAAAATGCGAATTAACTTTTTGCGCAAAAACTGGATTATTGCATAAAAGACGTGCGAATAAAGCAGCGTTTCCTTCCAACATGTCAAAGAGAACCAAATCATCACTTGCTGATTAACTGGCGCCAAATATTAACAGTTAAAAACGGAATTTGCTGCGGGGGGAGAAGCTGTGTGAATCTTTTCTTATTTAATAAATTACTTGAAGCCTCGAAGACGATGCCGATGCGCAAATAATGCGTGGTGGCATTTGAAGCACTGAGAACAGGTGCTTTTGACAGTTCTTGACGTAGTTAATAATATAATAGCACTAATTCTGAAAACGGTTAAGGCGTTTTAGAATGACCAAAACAACATTTCAGATTTTTTACAATGTGCTCAGCCTGCTGGTTTGTCCATTCACACACATTTTTATCATCACATGATCTTTTATAACAAAATCACATGACTTTTTTAATGCGCATACTGGAATTTGTTCGGTAAGTGTTTCCATCGTAGTTTATGCAGATCTTTTCTTATCGAATAAAAAGTTTATGCTACTCAGTTATGCGCACATTTTTATGCGCATTTTCAAGATTTATGTGCATCGTGGCATTTCCATCATCAAATGCGCATAAAGATAAGTGGATGGAAACGTAGCTATTGATATTTGGTTGATTTTAGGTTGGACACTGATGTCGGCCTGACGTTGGGTTCTGACGTAATCCTGATTTTCATTTCCAAACAAATTGCAACGTCACCACGACATTGGGGTACAACGTCAATCAGATAGGATTGCAGGCCAGTAGATGGCATCACTATTCATTTGTGCACTTACTATCGTTGCTTTGGTCAAGTACTTGCACATGCCTATAGACTGAATATATAATCTGCATGCATGTCATTACAATACAATTTGCAAGTAGTTTTTGTAGATGATAAATTTGAAATGCTTTTAAAAATTTGCAGTTTCAGGCTTCCAAAACATAAAATGAAAGACCAAATAAAACCATTTTTTTAAAAGCGTGTTCCATTATTAATAAAAAGTGTTGTGTAAACACTCCCTTAACATAAAAATGCAGCAATAAAACATCTTAAATGACATCTCAGTTGGTGTCATGGATTACTTTAAAAGCACCAGTGAAAAACATACAGTAAATTAGTTTGAACGTGACATGCTTGAAGTGTATAAAACGACTCAGGTTTTTCAGTTATGTTTTAACCTCCTTGGGAGATAAAAAAAATAGGAAAATAAATTTGAACTAATAATTTGAACTTAATACATAAGTGCCGGAAATGAACTAGTTTGGACAAATTGTCAAAATGCAGCATAAACCTTTCATGATTATTGCTAAAGTATGCAACGCTTCATAATAACGACTGTCGATACCAAACGCATGTTCATACATGATCAAGAAAAAAACATACGTGCATATTGGAAGCGTCAATGGTCAAGTTGGTCTGAAGATACAAAGTGCTTTTAAAAAAGATGCCAAGGACTATGTCTCACGATGCACCTTCATTACCAATACAAACAAGTTCTGGTAATGACCCATGCTTGTTTCATATTGGTCATTTAACTTTACTGCTACAATGGCACCATAAAATAGCAACTAGCAGTGTCGGACAATAGAGTGCCGAAGGCTGAGACGAAGACGTAGAATTCACATTTGACAATGTCAATTCGGAGTGTTTACTACACGCATCATTTTAAAGGATGACGAACTCCTATTGCAGTAAACAGGCTTGGATCAGAAATTAAATTACAAAATAGTTTTGAAAAAAAAAAAAGATCAGAATAAATAATCACATGTTCTATGCACTAATTTTCATCTATATGTATAAAACCAGTTTTATAACATCTGTTCTGAGCACCATCTCTTTACAATAAAAAACACAAACAACGCACCAAAAACTCACAGTTAAAAACCCACAAACGGTAGTCGTAAAAAGCTGAGATGAAGAGCACAACTTAAAAAGGGCACACGTAAAATGGGCGTGAAAGGATGAGAACTAGCTGAGGTAAGGCATTAGCTAGACAAGCACGGGAACTTCACGTCCAGCGGTTGTAAGGCCCTGTGACGTGTGTGAGGGCGTAAGGAGCTGACATGACCAGGCCGTCACGTGAAACTGTTAGCGACTGACGGGTAGGGACCTGAAACTTGTGTCTCTCGTCTAAACAAAGTCTCGTTTTCGCTGTCTGTGTCCGATTCCACCGGCTTTGACTGATTGTTGAGTCCTAAGCGCTCTGCTTGCTCTTTCTCCCTGGCCTTCTCTGCCATTTTGGCCTCCCACTGCTGTAGGCCGTGACCTGGGGTGTTCAGGCTCTTGTGCTGGTAGAACACCAAAGAGATTCGGGTGGGGTGTGTGCGGTCAGGCCGAAGGATGGGTGTGGTTGCGTGCAGCTCCCGTCGAGCACATTCGATCAGGATGGAACCATGGGAAGGGCGCCACTGCGACCCCGCCGATGTTTTCGTCAAGGAAATTGTGCTCGCTATCTGACCACACTTCCTCTGCTTTGGCCACCTCTGGGGTGACCGGTTGTGCCGTAATGTTCAAGCGGCTGTGGAGACCCTCGGCCATTGGCGGGGACAGTGGGGTGGAAGCAGCTCCTCCTTGGAAGCACCGCATTTCCTCAGGCTTCGGATTTGAATTTTGGATTCGTCCTTACATGGTCATTTCTGAATGGTTCCTGTTTGATAGTTCCATGTCTAAAAGGAGGAGAACCATTGAAGTGGGGGGGTTCCTCCAGAGGGATCATCAGGGAACTTTGGGGGTGTGGATGTGCTAAAGCCGAGTCCTCAGGAGGTGTGCGGCAGGTGTTAGTCTGGTTGTACGAGCCTCTAGAGTGCAAGGGTGAATATTGCCCTCCGATATCATGAACGCGCATGGTTGAACTTAAATTAGTCGTATTCTTTTCCGAAAAGGAGGAATTCTCAGTGGAGGTTTGTTTGAAACCTGTGGACAGAAAAACAATCAGTAATATTTAAAGGAAAATGTTGAATCTCTGATCTCTACATAGTAGGTACATAGTGTGACTTAGGTCAATGCAAATATTCTTCAGAAATGGTTTCATATGCTTATTCATAACCACAGGAATTACCCCTACAATGAAAAGCTTGGATTTTACCATATTTGGAATGGTTGTGAATATATTAATGAGCACTGCTCTGAAGCTTTAATATATAAGAAAACAAAGCCAGAAATTAATAACAACCACTACATAAACAGGTGAGTTTACTGGTTCCAGGTTCTGAACTTGTATTAATCAGCTATGCCTAGATATATCCAGATGTTTAATATATGGCATCTTAAACATAGAAATTAAAATAAAACGGGTCCAGCACTTAAAATAAAACAGGTTAACATATAAGACAGTCTGAAACCCCCTTTTAAAAAATGTCCACTACAGTTGCTGTTTGTCAACAGCTCATACAAGTCAGTTCTCCATAGGCTAGACTGTTCCAATTTACTACATATGGTATGGTCTTTGAATTGGGTGGACTTGTGTACTGCATGCACTTTAACAGATGCAGTTGTAGCAAAAGGAAGGTAAGCCTGTAATATTTAGCTAACAATGGAATGGAATGGCTAAAGATAACACTCCAAACTGACAGAAAGCCAATGGATATAACATCAACTCTGCCCTGGCCAAGGTCCTACCTTGAAGTTTGAGGATTTGGTCCCTCCCCTAATTTGTATGCATGAAAGACATGTATTGACCTTATTCTGTTTATGCAGAAGTGCACTCGTTTTTGGGATTGTTTTAGAGCTTCTGATTTCAGTTGCCTATGTGAGAAATGATTAGGAATAATAAACTGTAAAAAAATTGTCAAACTACTTGCTCTACAAACAAGTGTGTTCATGACTCTACATAAAAAGTAGAATAATGTAATAAGAAAATTGATGTTTGCAACATCAAGCAGTTTAACGAGATCAATAGAAGTGAATGAGACTGGAAGTCTTAAGCCAAAAAGATTATAATGGCTGCAGCAACCCATGCATGAACAATATAGTCAATATATACGACACTGTGACATGACAGACGTTTCGCCATGCTTTCAGTCATTTTATTGCTCTTATCTTTTTAGCTTGTGTATATGCGTAAGAAGAGTATGGAGGAAGACTGGGGGCTAGGTGAGGAGTGCCCATGCAGGGCCAGCACTAAGGGGCCAACAATTTGGCAATGAGCAATTTCTCAATGGCCCTGCACTTGCAGCCCACAGAGGGCCCTTAAGCTAGCCCTGGTGCAACGCCTGTGTTGTTTGAATAAAAGTATGAAACAATATTAAACTTTTGTAGATTAACCTAAATCTGCTGCCGTGAGGACAGGGGCTTACTCTTTGTATTACCCTCTGAATTATTTATGAAAAGCAAAAGATTCACTCTGTCTCCTCTTGTCAAAAAACATTACAAAAACATTACACCTAAAGCAGGGGTTTTCAATCTGTTCCTCGAGCCTCTCCAGCGCTGCACATTTTCTTTCACTGAATGCACCTCTGCATCTCTGCTCAAGGAGAAATCCACTAATCAGCACATGAGTATATTCAGCTGAGTTAAATTAGGAATCCAAAAAAACGTGCAGTGCTGGAAAGGCTCCAGGATAAGATTTAAAATCCTTCCTTTCAACATTTCAACTTGTATGCATGAAGAAGACGGCATGGCTTTTAAGATGGAAGTCTGAAGTGGTGTGGATACCTTTAAGAGACTCGTTCTTCATTTTCACAGGGGTGACCTGCTTACTGCCCAGGCCGTTGAGTTTCTCAACATGGGCTCTTTTGGCCTCCAGCCTCCTCTTGTGTGCTGACTTGACGGGCTCAGCCAGCAGCCGCACTTCTCTTGGGAAAGCAGAGAGGACCTGCAGAGCCCCAGTTTTTATCTTGGCCCACTGGCCCTCCACTTTGCCGAACTCATCAGTGCCAGAGATCTTATAGAGCGGCAGGACGTGCAGCTGCTCATCCTCTGGAATGTTGCGCACTGCGCGGTTATCTTCCTTGGTTAAAGTGCATACCTGTAGTTTACAGGAGGAAATGCATTAAATGTGTTTTAATCACCATTTGTTGAATGTGACACTTTATTATTATGTCATAGTGTGGCTAAACTCTGCCTTTGACTTTAAAGATCAATGTCTGCTTCTACATTATTGTCTGTATCTACTTGTTAAGTCATGTCACAAATTAAAGTGAATTTTAGATAAAATCATTGTGTACATAACAGTCTCTGGACTTGCTGCATCACAGACACCAATTTTTTTAACAATTTATAAAAAATTAATCACTTTCTGGCAATTTGATATTAGGCATGGACAGGGCTAAAATTGTGCACCTCCTCAACCAATCTCCTCCCCATCCGCTGTTCACTTTCACTTTCTTACGCGACTCCCCAAACCCTTTCACTTTCGTCCGCGTCAATCCCCACTCGGCTCTTCACTTTCGACCGTGATACCCCTCTGCCATCCACGCCTGCCATACCCAGCCCCGGTCTACACTTTCATGCGTGACACCACAACATCCTCGGCTAACATGCTGGATCCGTTATCCCGATCTGTTCTGGGACCTCGCAATTCACAAATTAAACACTGGGCATGGATATATAAATATATTGCGATTGTAATACATCAAATGTTTATTATTACCAATCGATGAGCCTCCCCATACAGTTTAATATGGTGTTTGAATCTGCTTTGCATGACGTCACACTTAAAGGTGCAAGATGTAACTTTGACAACCAGTGGTTGAACTAGGTATTGCATTCCTGGATCAAACAAACACAAGTGCAAGTTGCCAGATTGACGACATCAACAGCGTGCCTGACTATCGAGTCTAAAGACTGATTTAAATCGTGTTCTAAATAAAAGCAACGGCAAGTGATAGAAGGAATATTTACCATATTAAAAGGAATTTTTTTGTCCTCACCAACACCTGAAATTTATATTTTAGAAATAGCTTCTATTTCTTGCAGCTGAACGACAGAAAACTTGATGACAATGCTCACCTCAGGTAAACCTCATGTTCATTATTCCGTGTTAAATGCTAACAATGTGAGTTTGAATGCCATTTTGCATGACATTTATTGTCATACTGCTGTAAGCAGCAGCAGAAAGTTCACCTCAGATCGTGAAAATAAAATAAACCATTTGAAATTAAACTTTAGAACTTTATACTCAAAACCAACACATATCAGTGATTCAGCAACTACATTTAATAATGTTAAAGAGGTTTAATGTGTATTAATTAGATTATAAACCTTACCATTTCGTGAGTGAGTGCATATTCTGTGCTTCTGAAAGGCTGTATTAAAATTTCTGTCGAGTTTCGTCTGGTGCAAACAGCCAAGTGTGTTGTTAGGACATGGGGTTACTATGTAACCTGCTCACCTATTGTTTACATTTGTAATATTTATATTTTTGCTAATTAATAACCTAATGTGGAACTTTGAATCTGCGTCTCATTTTGGATTCTGCTACTGTCCACTGGAGGTCACATTTCGGTCACAGACATATGCTTTTAGAGCTTTTCTGACTGAATAAATGAAATGTGCTGTTTTTCACCAAGGCAACCCGGGGTGATGAAATATAATTGGCTAAACTTGTAGTGGGTGGGTTAAATTATCAAAACAAAGACAGCATTCCTGCATGTAACCGCTTCAGAAAAGTGTGTAAATTGTATAGTGATGGGTTTACAGCCTTAAAACATCTATAATAATTGTAAAAAATAAAACTGACTACTCTTGCCTATTGCAGGTTATTTTTAGAACGTAACTCCCACGAATAATGAGGGACATTCATTATTACATTTGTACATTTAAACTTTAAAGTCATCTTTAAGGTTTTTAAGGTTTTCATTCCACATGATTAATATATATGTTTTTCAAGATAAGTCATATTTCGCTACTGTATTGTTTATAAATAGAGAAAACATATTACAAGTATTTATTCTAAATCTTGGACCTTGTTGTTCTTGAAACAAAAATGACCAATAAAAAGCACCAAAAGTGGCCCATATTATTGATGTTATCCATGAATTTTCAAATACACTTTTCAAGAGAGGCTAGAAAATCATGAAGATCTACGTTATATTATTATTGTTTTAGTTATTTTTTTTGCCATATTTTTTTTTTATATAAAACTAAACAAAAAACAAACAAAAAATACCCCTTTTTTGGTTAATGGTAATCTATTCATAAGTGATCATTATAATCATTCTGAGTAAAATGTACAGCAATATATAGATTGAAGAGTGTATCAATACAGAACTGTTAGACTGGAACTACATTGTCCACATAAAAAATATTCATCAACTTCTTCCTCTGTTAATTTCACACCTTCAATATGTCTGATAAAAGAACTTCATATGTTTTCAAATACATGCTGTTTAGCTTTTAGTATGCAATTAGTATGCAGTTATTTTTTCTATTGGCTGGCTTGACAACATCTGTCTTATCCATTGAGTAGTGTTTGGTCTTTGCGTCTTTGTCCATAGCAAAGTTACACATTTTTTGACATACAACAAGCTGAGGTCTATAATACTTGTTCGCTTTTACTATACTTTGAGTTCTCTGGGTATAAGCCCAGCAAAAAAAAACTTTGGGTTGAGGAGCATTTGTTATGAAATGATCTTTTCACTTATGACTCTTATCTCTTCCCAAAATAATTTAATCTTTGTACATTGCCAAATACAGTGAAACAAGGTTTCTCTAGCTTCCAAACATTTTGTACAAATATCTGGTATATTTATTATATTTATTTAATTCTACTGGTGGAACATATGTCCGCATTATCCATTTATATCCATTCCACATTTTTAATGCCATATCCTAAAATGTGCATTAAAAATAAGTGGAAGGAAATTTAGCTTAAAAGTATTATTAATAATGCAAGAATCGTGAGAGCTTACTCCATTGGGGTCTACTATAGAAGTAATGAATTGTGAATCAGATCTAGACTTTGCCAAATTAGCAAAGTATTTAGTAGGATTATTACCCCATTCCATTGAAAATAATACATTTGCATGCGATTAACGGGTTAACAATAAAGTTAATGAGACTGGAAGCATTTATTTTCTAAAGAAGCTGGAGAGGGATCATTTAAATAGCTTGTAGCTGTATTTAACTTTAATTCTAGGTGTCTCTGTTTTCTTTTTAGTTGTAGAGTATGAGATAAAGCGGAAGGAAGTATAGCTATTGTGATAGTGGAGATGAGCCTCACCACAGTGCTTCCATTGGTCATGTTATGCGTGTCTTTGTGGGCATGAGCACAGAAATCCACACATGCTGTCACACCAGAGAAAGGTCGACCTTCCCTACAGCCCAGACGACAGTCCTGCCCTCGCTGCTCCTCCTCCACCTGATGGGTACAAACATATGCAGAGCTCAGTTTGCTTTCAACTGACAAGTGACATGATCAGCTAACATACTGTAGCTAACATACTTGGTTGTTGAAGGCCTTAGGTGCGAGTCTTTTGTACACTGGTGCCAAATCTGATGCCAGATTCTGCAGGTTTGTTTCCAGCCTCCCCTCCTGGCCACAAAAAGAAACATTATTGCAGTGTTAAAGATAAGGTAACACTTTAATTTGATGGTCCAATTGAGTATTAGTGAACTATCTGCTTAATATCTGTTGATACTGCTCCTTCAACAGACATTTAACTGACTATAAGAAACTTTGCAAGTACATGTCAACTTACACTAACCCTAATCCTAACCCCAACCTTAACCCCAACCTAACAGTCTACTAATAATCTATTGAGAATGACATGTTGGCATGTAAATGCAGCTTAAATTCAACAAACGGACCATTAATATAAATGTGACTGAAGATGACTTTGAAAGATCAAAAATACACTTTCAATTAAATGTTTTATCAATTTGTTGTGAAAATCTTGCTCACATGCTCACAAAGGATGCATTTATTTGATAAAAAAGTCCAGCAAAATCAGTGATACTGTAAATATCAATTATCAAAGTCAATTTGCTATAATTCAAAGCATCATTCTTACAGATCAATCACTCCAATGTGCTTTTTCAATTCTAAAAATAGGAGGCACACCACACTGCCTTTTTGTTGTCATTAGAACAAGCAAAAAACATATTCAGTGCGATTGGGGCCTTAGCACGGTTGGTGAGAGAGCTTAAAGCGCTGCAATTTAAGAAAGCACGTGCAATTACAAAAAAACACCAGCAAATAAAGAAATGATCTTCATCAATTTGACAGCACACGTGTTGCAAATTCTCACAACACAAACAACTGAAGAAACACGCAGCAATTGGTCAGCAAGTGATTTTATACTAACGTAACCTAGGCTGTTTTACTTTCATTCCATTAGAGGGAAACAGGTAAAACCAATTCAGGTAAGCAATGTCATTCAGGCAGGATAGTTAAATATCCCTTTTAAAGTTACTGTGGCAGGATTTTGAAAACCAGCATATGTTTTTGTCGGAGCAAAATATTCCCATCTAAAGATCTGATGTATGGAAATATGTGAAAATTACATATATGACATAGAAGTCCAAAACTGGAATTACATATATAAAATATGTCACAAATTCAACCTATATTTCATAATATTGAAATGGGCTCATACATATTTTCTTCGAACCATTGGATTTACAAATACGTTCATATAAGTTCAGATATATTATAATAATATTGCATGGCCTTATATTGCAAGACATAAAGTAATAGCTAATATTTGAACATATATGTATATATTATAATTCTAATGGTTTGGAAAAAAATATGCCAGCCCATTAGACCATTTCAGTGTGGTCATGTTATTGGCCCATGAACAATCTCTGCTTGTTATAAAACTATTTCATAACTGTAACAAGAGGCAACTCAATCATAACTACATGTTAAAAGAGCTATCATAACATTATTTTTCAATATGTGGCTCTATTTGAATTCTTGGAAGCTATAGAAATTAAAAATGTAAAACAGGAAACACGTTGGGACCATTGCTTTTGTTTACATCCCTCATATACTGTATGTGAAATAAAATATGAACTTGTATGTTACAGTGCTCAGCATATATAAGTACACCCCTCACAAATCTATCTTTTAAATTCATATTTTAACAGGAAGCTCTACAATATTGTATTTGTGCATATACATTACATTAGTCAGTACTAAAGCCAATTCTGGAGCTCATCTAACAAAATAACTTACGATAACGGTCCAAAAACTAGTACACCCAAATTTATGTTATAGAAAAATTATTAAATACAAATTTAAAAATGAGGAAAGATCAAGAGAAGCAATTTTTTTTAAATTTAGTTGAAATTTTGTATGTTTTGTAATTTTTTCCCATATTTTGCTTGAATTTAATAGTATTTTCTTTCAATTTCTAAATGTTTGGTGACTAAAATATTATTTTATTAAATATATCTGTTTAATAAATCTGCTTTGTTTAAATGCACCAAAACACATTGCCTATATTTACTGAGAAATGGACAAAAATTTTCATTTTCAAAATGGGGTGTACTCATATATGCTGAGCCTTGTATATACTGTAGGTAATTTGCATATGTTGCCAGATATATCAGATTTCTATCTTAAATATCTGATGTATTTTTCCAGTGTTGAAAAATGAATGTGTGAATGCTTCTCCATTCAATGCTCACCTCCATAGGAGAGTCTCCCTGCAGTCTGAACTTGCGGGGTGTTTTGCTGCGTGCAAACTTGCAACCATTGAAGTACATACCAGGAGCAACCGAATGAGAAAGAGGCACCGCAGGTCTCCGGGTCCAGACCCTGACATGCACAGGTACGACTAACAGGAGAGATGAAAAAGAGGAGGTTAGTTACTGTGTAGTAATATACTGTACTTTATTACATTGCCCTGTGAAGTCCTTGATTTTAATTGGCCACTTGCCACATAGAACGCAACATTTGGGTTCGGAAAGTAAAAACACCATTCATTTCTCCACAGCAAAAAGGATTTTGAACAAAAACTATACAATTCTGACTATGCTGTTTCCACCTGTCACTATTGCAATAAAACCTCATTTGAAACATTTCAGATGTTAAAATGCAAGGATAAAGTTTTGTCAATAGCCAAAAACATATCGTATGGGTCAAAATGATAGATTTCTCTTTGATGCCAAAAATCACTAGAATTTTAAGTAAAGATCACATTCCATGAAGATATTTTGTTAAAACACAATTTCTGAAAAATGTAAAGGTGATCTTCTCAATAATTATATATTTTATAAACTCCTAAGATTCCAGGTTTTTCAAACACTTATATTCTGGCCAAATAATATCCTTTCTTCATAAACCATGCATCAATAGAAAGCTGATTTATTAAGTGATGTATAAATCTCAGACATTTAAAAAGACATTTATGTTGTGGTCCAGGGTCACATTTAACCAACACAATACCAAAGGAGGCATTTCATTTGTGTAAGGGATGTCAAGTAAAAGTAAAGAGTATTAAATTGGTAAAGGTAAAAGTCTATAGGACTTTTTCTTAGTGCTCATGGTTGGGAATTGTATTGTTTTTTTGAACAAATGTCTGAGAACTTCTGTTGAATCCACCCTCTGTTTTTCTTCACACAGTTCTGATTTTCTGTGTTTTCCATCACGCACACATTCTGGACAGAAACAGCGTTCATTCTCTCCTCAGTAAGATTGCTCTGATTATGGGCTGTGTGGTGTCTGCGGGCGCTTTCATGGCTGGCAACTGCAATGTAAGTATACACAGATATCATTCAGAAATTTATTCTGGGTATAGATATTCAGCAAAGTGTCACTTGGAAAAAATTGAGAGTTTGTATCATGTGTTAATGTTAAAAACCTTGTTTAATTTATGTATTCATTAGTTTGTTGTTTTAATTGTATATTTATTAATGAAATGTTTTTGCCATGAATTTAGCATTTGCTGCTGACATGGCATTCAATATAAATACATCATCATCATCAATCTGAGGATAGTTCAACCAATTAAAAAAAAAAGAAAATGTCTTGACCGTTTAGTTACAATCTTCTGTTGAACACAAAACAATATTCATAAGAATAATGTACAAAATCAGCCACTCACATCCATAGTAGAAACAAAAAGTTCTATGGAAGTCAAAGCTCTTTTGTTCATCATTTCTTATGTAAATGGATAATAAATATGCTGGTGATGAGTTTTCTGGTGACAAAACCTACGAGACACTTTCTTACCTTTGGCCTTGTTTTAAACAAATAGACAATAATCAAGCACCTAACCATGTCTTTTACTGGATAATAGGTTGTATGACAACATTCATGTCAAGTCGATTATAGGTGGAGTCACAAAACTCAAACAAAACTTTATGCAGGCTAGGTTTCCTGTAGGCGTATACTGTGTAAATATGAAAAACATGCATTATGTTATGCTCAGAAATTAAGGGTAAAACTTTTCCTTAAAACAAAACTAAAGAACATTTGTAAAATCCATTTTGTAAATTTGCAAACACACAATTCGTGAATTCACAATTAAAAATCATTTATATTTTGCCAAATGAATGGGATTTGTGTATTTTTTTTTCGTGTATTAAATTTACGAATTAGATTTGCGTATTTTTGAATCCTGTTTTGAACTTACGAATTAGATTTGCTTATTTTTTAAATCGTGTTTTGAACTTACGAATTAGATATGCATATTTTTGAATCGTGTTTTGAACTTACGAATTAGATTGTGTATTTTTGAATCAAATTTTGAACTTACGAATTAGATTTGCATATTTTTGAATCGTGTTTTGAACTTACGAATTAGAGTTGCGTATTTTTTAATCGTGTTTTAAACTTACGAATTAGATTTGCTTATTTTTTAAATAGTGTTTTGAACTTACGAATTAGATATGCATATTTTTGAATCGTGTTTTGAACTTACGAATTAGATTTGTGTATTTTTGAATCAAATTTTGAACTTACGAATTAGATTTGCATATTTTTGAATCGTGTTTTGAACTTACGAATTAGATTTGCTTATTTTTTAAATAGTGTTTTGAACTTACGAATTAGATTTGCATATTTTTGAATCGTGTTTTAAACTTAAGAATTAGATTTGCATATTTTTGAAACGTGTTTTGAACTTACGGATTAGATTTGCATATTTTTGAATCGTGTTTTGAACTTACGAATTAGATTTGCATATTTTGAATCGTGCTTCGAACTTACAAATTAGATTTGCATATTTTTGAATCGTGTTTTGATCTTACGAATTAGATTTGCGTATTTTGAATCGTGCTTTAAACATACGAATTAGATTTGCTAATTCTTTAAATGTGTTTTGAACTTGCGAATTAGATTTGCATATTTTTTTAACGTGTTTTGAACTTGCGTATTAGATTTGCATATTTTTGAATCGTGTTTTGAACTTACGAACTGGATTTTGTAAATGTAAATTGTGCTGTGGACGTTTTTTGTAAATGTATTCTTTTTGAGACTGATCTGGCTCCATACGTTAAAGGTTCTTCATGGAGCTATCAAGGCAGAAAGAGAACCTTTTTTTAAAAGAGTGTAAAAGAAAATTCTTTCACACTATTAAAACGAAAGATTAGTAAATGCACTGTTCATTGAAAGGTTATTTGCATTGTTGTGTTTTACCAAAAAAGATTAAGAAGTGATTAATTTGTGTTTTCTTGCAGCCGGCAGAGCTTGTGTTGCTCCATTATCTGGGTGCTGCTGTGAGCTTTGTGTTTGGTGCCTGTACATGATCATCTTGACTTCGCTCACCACTAGATGTATGCTGACAGGCTGTGAACAGGTCCTCTACCCGCTACGCATCATCTTAACCATCATCCAGGTTTCTGCCACCATCCTCTGTATCCTTTCATGCTCAAAATGTCCTGTGTTATGCATGTCAAAGCTATTTTACATATACAGTTAAAGTCAGAATTATTTGCCCTTCTGTTTTTTTTTTTTCTTTTTTAAACATTTCCTAAATGATGTTTAACAGATTAAGAATTGTTTCAAAGTATTTCCCATAATATTTTTTCTTCTGGAGCAAGTTACTTATTTGATTATTTCAGCTCGAATAAAAGTAGTGTTAATTTTTTTTACCCTTTTAAGATTAATATTTTTATCCCTTTTTATTATCATTATACAATGATTTGCCTATTTACTGTAACTTGCCTAATTAACCTACTTAGGCATTTGAATTGCACTTTAAGCTGAACACTCGTGTCTTGAAAAATATCTAGTAAAACAGTATGTACTGTCATCATGGCAAAGATAATAGAAATCAGTTATTAGAAATTAGCTATATAACTATTATAAAAACTATTATGTTTAGAAATGTGCTGAAAAAAATCTTCTTTCTGTTAAAGAGAAATTGGGAGAAAATATACAGGGTGCTAATAATTCAGCAGGGCTAATAATTCAGTCTTCAACTGTATATACATTTTACCATTCAGTGTATTGATGTCTACAAAGAGGTCAGCAACTATGAATAAGCCATACCTACGATCATCCACATCTTGTCAGGGAAGCACAGTTTGTGTTCAGTAGTAATTCTCTTCTGAGGTCCAGAGGGCGCTCTCATGCAGAAATGTCAAGAAATCCCCATAGTGTTAGAAATCTCCATTAAAAACAAACGATTTAAGTGCTTTCATTGATTTAGTGTGACTAATAATCACAGGACTATGAATAATCTCACAAAAAGATTTATTTCAAATCCTCGACTGAAGTTATGAATTGAGTTTGAAGTAAAATTGTGTTATGAAATGTGCAGCGCTATCTCACGGCAATTCATAACTTTTTAATTTAGTGGCTAATTAGTATGAATTCATACAAATATTTAAAGAATTTAGTATGATTTTCTTATCCCCTATGACGGCTGGGTATAGGGGTAGGGTTGGGTGCCATGCCTTATTTTTTACAAACTCATACGAATTTGTACAAATTAGCCACTAAACTGACAAAGCGTAAAATAGTTACGATTCCTCGTTAGATTAACATGAAATGTGATATTTCTGTAGATCACTGAGAAGCAACGCAAAAGATGTCAGGATCATAGAATGATTATCTTGATATATAATATAAATTACATTTCGATTTTAAACAGGATTTTGCTTAGTTTTAAACTCTGTGTTGTAAATGCTGCTCTGTCTGAAAGCACATGCTGAACACGTTACTCAGAATTATGATGTTTGGACAAGCTTTAATTTATTATTCATAGTTAATGTATACATTCATAAGTCCAGTAACAGGGTGACCGCGGGGTCTTAAAAAGTATTAAAAGTTAATAAATCAATTATGAGAAAATTAAGGCCCATAAAAGGTATTAAAAAGTCTTAATTGCATTTTTATGAAGTCTTAAATTTTGTTCAAGCATTGTACAGTGTTTGACTCCAAAAAAGCATAAATATATTTATTTAGAATATTAGAAAGACGAGCTTAAACAGAGGCTGAAGCCTGTTGCAAAAAACAACCACATAATTTATATTTTCAAGCTTTGTTTCTTCCGAGCTTATCTGAGTTCTGTTGCATGGTTGTGCTCTGTTGATTTATTTAACTTCAACTGTTTATTAAGTTAAATGTTTGATACTGATTAGAACTTGAAGTGGCAATGAGGTCTTAAAATATCCTGAAAAGGTCTTCAAAAAATCTTTAAATGTATCGAAGTTAGCTTTAGGATTCCTGCATATACCCTGAGTAAAACTCAGCAATTATAAAGCAGGGTGTTAAAAAATGTATAGTTTTTTTAAAAAGGTAAAGATTCTAAATGTTTTAAGCCCCCTTGCTCACCAAGGCAGCATTTCTGTGATTGAAATTTAGTAAAAACAGCAATATTATGAATGATTACAATTTACAGTCTGTACAATGTAAACCATTATAATGTATCATTTATTCATTTAAAGCTCTACTCCAGTCTTCCAGTAGTCACATGCTTGTTCTGATATTCTAATATGCGGGTTTGATGCTCAGTGAACATTTCTTTGGGATTTTCTGAAAATAATATTTCATTTTGTTTCAAACAAAAGACGATTCTAAAGAATGTTGATAATCAAACCATTTCAGTCCTATTGACTCCACTGGAATGTTTGTCCAATTATCCTCATTCCTCAAAATGTCTTATAGTGTTTTCTCAGAAAAAAACACACAGATTTGAAATGTCATAGGAATGCGCAAACTATTTTTTTTGCAATGAAAAAATTAACTCAAACAAGTATTTCTCCTTGACTCTCACGTCGTCAGATGGCATTTTCTTCATCCAGGAGCATTACTTCTACAAGCAGATCTCAGCAGTGTTCGAGTGGTTTCTGTGTGTCAATCTGGAGCTCTACGAACTCAGCTACAGCGTAGAGTTTTACTTCTTCTCCTCATCGATGCTTTCAGTGCTTCTAGCCAAGAAAGAAGAGGAAAAACCTCTAATTTTATCTTAATCACTAGGAATTATTAATTATTTTTCTGTTATGGATTAAAATAGATGCCCTTTTAAAATGTAACCTCATAAGGTTGACTCAGGAGACATTTGAAGACTTTCATCCTTTTGAATGCACACTAAAGACCCTTTGAGACCGCAAGCACTGGATTCACTTTGGAGCTTTTTTTTACTCCAAGTGGAGCAACAGGCACTTTGAACTTCCTTAGCATTTTTACTTTTGAAACGGTATATAATACCATACAGATGCAATATTTGACCTGATATCTAGATTTCCTGTGTGGTAGGGGAACTCGGTTAGCTCATGCAGCTTAAACGATTGTTCAGTGTTTACCTCAGGCTTTTAATCTAATCGTTCAGGACCTTGAAAATGTAGAATCAGCTGCTGGCCGGATATGTTGTTAAAACTGAAAATGCCATATAGAAAAAGGATAAGAATGACCCAGTCATAGGTTTATCTCAAATTAAATTATTTGTCATTATCTTTTTGTATTGTGTTGGAACTTCAATCCAGAGACTTTAGATCAGGGGTGCCCAAACTTTTTCTTTTGAAGGACCAAAAACAAAATATCATTGAGAGCTGTGGGCTGAACGTAAATATACCAAACTATATACATTAAAGTTGTCATGGGTAATTTCCTAATTTATTTAATAATATTTCAAAATGAATAGAAAACATTACTTTAAATTGTATTAACTAATGCAGTGTAACTTTTTAAATGATAACTTATTAACAATAAAAACATAATCACATTTATAACACAATGGAGTTCAATGCTGAATACACTAGTCAAGCAGAATCTGCCTTTGACTTGATTTGCTCATGAAGTCTCTGCATTATTGGATGACAGTGTGTCAGTGGCGGTTCTAGTTTAAATGGCACCCTGGGCGAAACCACCCCAAACATACCCCTCCCTCAAGAATTAAAGACACTATGTGATTGACTTAATATATATATATATATATATATATATATATATATATATATATATATATATATATATATATATATATATATATATATATTATATATATATATATATATTATATATATATATATATATAAATAAAATATTTAAATACAAATTTTAAATATATACATTTAAAATAATAATTATAACAACATATATATATATATATATATATATATATATATATATATATATATATATATAAAGGGACTAAGCCGAAAAGAAAATGAATGAATAACAATTTGTTTATTATTATTATTATACAATATACATTATTCAAAATAATTAACAGAAATCAATGCTAAATGTAACTGAAAAACAATGTAAAGGCACAACTGGAGTAATATTCTAAGACTTTTGCATGAATAATACTATGACAGTTCTATAGAATACAAAAAAAGTTTTATAGAATTATCTGCTGTCTTAGACCCGACTCATAGGCAAGAATTAATATTATGTATTCTTAGTTACCTCCCCGACTCATTATTACAACTCATGTTGAAACCATCCCCATCATTCTCCCTCGTTTCTCAGATGGGATGGCGGGCCAAATCAAAGGTTATTATGGGCCAACTTTGGGCATCTCTGCGTTAGATATAGGGTGAATACAGGTAAACAGTTTTCCTCAAGTGACCCTGAAGATTTATTAGGATGGTCATTGTCAAGACATATTTTACTTGAAGATGTGGTCATATTTACTTCTGTTATGCTATATATATTATAAATTTGTGGGTCATGGTGGGTCAAACAGATTTTTACCAATAATCCACATAAACCTTTAAGAAAGGCTGATGTGAGCTGTAAGGTTGTATATGATTTAGTTGAAGCCCTTGTGTTTGAATTAATTTATTTTTGAAACCATTCATGTTTAATGGGAGAACTTGTGCTTATAAAGAGCACTGCCAAGATACTATACAGAAGATTCCACCAATCAGGGAGGCAAAAAGATCTGTAGCTCCACCCACTCTAATGAAGCGCTGCAAAAATAGGTAAAAATCTATATTTCATTGAATTTAATTCAACTCATCTTTATTTCTATAGCACTTTTACAATGTAGATTGTGTCAAAGCAGCTTAACATAGAAGTAAATTGAAACTGTGTGAATCCAGTTTCAGTGTTAAAGTTTAGTTTAGTTCAGTTCACTGTGGTTTAATATTCACTGCTGAAAGTCCAAACACTGAAGAGCAAATCCATCGATGCGCAGCTCCACAAGTTTTTTTCTTCACAAGTTTATACTCTATCATTTAAAAAAAGTCTAGTTCACTCAAAATTGAAACTGTATAGAGCATTTATATAGCCTCTATAGCCTCAAGTGGTTCCAAACAGTCACGATGCACAAAAGATGTTTTGAAGAATGTTGGTAACCAGCAGCCATTGACATCTAGAGTGAGAGATAAATACTATGGACCCAAATGACTTTAAAATGTTTTTAAAAATCAACATAAGGAAGAAACTCCAGCTGTTTTTGAACTAATGTAAATGATGACAGAATTATAACTTTGCTATGCCTTTAAATGCATTAATGTTTCGCCTACATATAGAAACAAATCTCTCCCGGCATTTTAATAACAATTATTATGTATTAGTTTACATTTGGGAACTTGGAAAGCATTTGAGCTGATGATTTTACCATGACCACCGCACACTTCCCCAATATATTCAGCTGGTTTATATTCATGATGTCAATCATGTTCTCAAATCCTTCCAATCAGAATTTTGATCACTGTGAGCTTATTCTCCAGATCCACCAAATCAAGTGACAGTGGCATTTATATTTGATCGGATGAATGGAAAGCCGTTCGAGCAATTTCAAGATTTGTTGAATAGTCCCTGCCAATAACAAATGGTCTTCATTACATCCCTTGGACTCCTGCAGAAATCATTATTAAGTATTCAAAACTTAATATTACGATAGTATGAAGCAAGACAGAAAGCCTTCAAATGAATTGAGCTCTGAAGCGATTGATGATGAATCAAGCATGACGCAGCACACAAAGCAGCAGAGCTTTTATTATGCCAAAGTTCACTCCTTCTGGATCTTCTGCTTATGATCACATGGAGAAGAACAGCCTGGTTTTATCAGACTGAATACATTTAAGGTTCTGTTATGCTGCTCTGTGTAGTCAAATAAAACACACAACATAGTAAAGCATCTTTGGTTGTTCCCTGTTTCCGAAATGGATTAAATTAATTGTGTGTGTGTGTGTGTGTGTGGTGGTGTTGTGTGTGTGTGTGTGTATGGAGGGGTGAGTGGTTTAAGGCCTCTGGAATCCCATCTGGAGCTGGATGAGCTGCTGATAGTGGATGTGTCAGAGCAGCAGAAATGTTTCTGTAACCTTCCCCAGCCTTGTGCCTCGAGACAATTCCGTTGTCTTCATGCTTGGTTTGTGCTTTGACATGCACTATCAACCCTGGGACCTCATATAGATAGGTGTATGCCTTTTCAAATCATGTCTGAATTAACTGAATTTACCACAGGTAAAATCCAACTAGGCTGCTGAAACATCTCAAGAATGATCAGTGGAGACAGAATGAACCTGAGCTCAATTTAGAGCTTCACAGCAAAGGCTGTGAATACTTATGTACATGTGATATTTCAGATATTTTATTTTTAATAAATTTGCAACAATTTCAGAAAATCTTTTTTCTCATTGTCATTATGGGGTATTGTGTGTAGAATTTTGAGGAAATAAATGAGTTTAAACCCCTTTTGGAATAAGGCTGTAACTTAAAAAATGTGGAAAAAGTGAAGCGCTATGAACACTTTCCGGATGCACTGTATATTGACTCAAAAGGTCATGATCTGCACTCATTAAGCAATTACATTATATATTTCACATATTTAAAAAAATAAACACAAATGTTTTAGCTCAACGCTTTCCTCCATATATGAAAATTTCATCTTTAAGTTTAAATGTATAGTTTGTGCAAGCAGAAAATATTGTTTGTTTTGTCAAGGTACACACACACAAACGGTATAAAAAGTCAAGCTTGGTGTTGCAATGTAATGCCATGAAAGCACCAACGCTTGAAACACCTGTTCTCTGTAATTCAGACACACCCATTGTGTTTAACTAGGAACACTACTCTTGTAAATAGCAATGTAGCAGTGCTGGTGAAGCTGTCATTGTTTTTTTCTGTGACCATTTTCATTTGATAGTGAGCTTTAATGAATTAACTAAATTTATAAGCTAAAAACCTACATCATTTTATTATTGAATGCAACAGTGAATCTAACATGCATGGTGATTGAATGGTTTCACAACCCAATAATCTGGCACGCATTTATAGCCTACTTGGGGGTGGGTCTATTACTGAATTGTTTATAAAGGCATGGAGACACTTTCAGAGCAGGAAGGACAGACATGGGGCTACTTGTTCAAACAGTTGAACTCTCAAGTCAGGCTGGAGGAGTGACTTTGTTTGGAAAGGTTATGTACACATACTGGTGGAAGACAAAGATGCCGCAGGACTTTGGACCTGAAAGAATACAGTGATAAAGAATAGCATTGTTTTTTGCACCAAGTTCCATCAAACAAAAGTCAAATTGTTTTCTTTTTTTTTTTTTTTAAATACAAAGGCTAGGTTCTTATCTCCTTAAGTTTAGGCTATTAATCAAGACTAAGTATAAACAGTTGAAGTCAGAATTATTAGCACCCTGTTTATTTTCCCCCCACAATTTCTATTTAATGGAGAAGCTTTTTTCAAACACATTTATAAACATAATAGTTTTAATAACTCATCTCTAATAACGGATTTATTTTATCTTTGCCATGATGACAGTAAATAATATTTTACTAGATATTTTTCCAGACACTTCTATACAGCTTAAAGTGACATTTAAAGGCTTAACTAGGTTAATTAGGTTAACTAGGCAGGTTAGGGTAATTAGGCAAGTTATTGTATAACGATGGTTTGTTCTGTAGACGATCAAAAATATATATAGCTTAAAGGGGCTAATTTTGACCTTAAAATAGTTTAAAAAAAATTTAAAACTGCTTTTATATTCTCTACAAAATAAAACAAACAAGACTCTCCCCAGAAGAAAAAATATTATCAGACATATTGTGAACATTTCCTTGCTCTGTTAAACATAATATGGGCTGATTTCTTTTTTCCATAAGGCTCTGTCCTGTTATAAACACTGTCTGTAACTCTCATCTCAAATCAATTTGGGGAAAAGAGCTTGGGGTGGATATTTTGGAAGAAGAGTAGGAGATGGTTTGGTCTCTAGCCAATAAGCTTTCAGTTTGCAATAGGGCCAGAGCCATTCAACTTAGGATCCTTCATAGAATTCAAATAACACCTCAATTAAGACATAAATTCAATGCAACCCACTTACCTCCATGCCTTAAATGCAAATCAAATATAGGGGATTATATTCATTGCATATGGGACTGTGAGGTGATTCACGCCTATTGGTGAAGAATCGTAGCCAAAATAAACAACATTTTTGGTCTGGACATAGATATGGACCCTCTGTCTCTTCTCCTGGGTTTTCCTTGCAAACTAATTAGGAACAAGTATGCACAACGACTGTTCTACCTGTTAACTTTTGCTGCCAGGAAGAACATTTTGATGTCATGGATCAATGATAAGCCCCCTTCAATGAAAGGATGGCATTTAATAATTCAAGAGACTATTCCCCTGGAATACTTAACATGTCTTAGCCACTCCACAACTGATACATTTATTCCCACTTGGTCACCATATTTGGACAATATAAACCTTGCTTTATGAGACATATTGAAACTCGGAATGACATAATGTCCGTATAGACATTCATTCATGTGTGTTCTGTTTTTATCAAACTTCTCACTATTCCCGCCATATTGTATTATTTGTAACATAATAGCTTATGGCTTTGGTAAATGCAGTTATGTTTTGTGTCAGGCATTTTATGTTGTGTTTGTATTTTTGTTTTGTGTATGTCTAAAAAGAAAAAAACAAAACATAATTTGGGAAATGTTTAAAAAAAGAAAAAAAAAAAATCAAAGGGGGCTAATAATTCTGCTTTCAGCTGTATACAGTATATATCATTTGAAAGGTAAGACCCTTCAATTATTAAACCATATTTTACAGTTGTTTATTTACATAATAACAGTAATAGATTAAAACCTATTACTTGCTACTGTTCCAACATTATCTTTATGTAGATGTAAAATAATAACATCTGTTCTATGTTTTAAGAGAATTTTTATAAAAAAAAAATTAAGAGGCAAAATTCATATATAATTTCCACCAGACTGCCCATACTACTCTAGAATTTGATGTCTACTTTAAAACATTATGAAAAGTATGAAAAATAAATATGGTTTATATCACTTCAACAATACACAGAAAAAAGGGGCCCTTATATGGTCACCAATAGAGCCATTTGGTTGTAATGTTTGAAAACAAAATGAACTGAAAGCTCGTTTTGAAATATCAACTTAAAATTTGGATAATTTTTTCAAATATTTGGATTTACTCTGTAAATTGAGCAAAGCAGTACTTTTTAAATACTTTCATTTATTTCGTTTTTTACAATAGAATCAAATATTTTCATACTTTTAAATGTACATCTTTTTTTTTTTAGCTTGCTTCATTTTTTTCCTTTTGTGGCCTTTTTGTGGTTTTAAGTTGAACATGCTATTTTCATATGCTCAAAAAAATGGAACCAAAAGTTCTGGAGTTGAGAGTGCCTCTTATTTAAAAAACAATAAATACATACATTAAATAAAAACTCAACCTTTAATTAGTTTTAAATTTTAATTATTATTTTTTAAATAAAACTTCTACATTTCTTCTAAAACGTCAAGTGCTTTGTCTCATTTTTAATAAAAACTGTAGCACTTTTTAATATCACTCTCAGCGGTACTGAACACAGAAATGTCTCTGACTGAAAATGCTGACAGTAGTACAAAGTAATGTAAATGTAGTGAATTATGAACTACACCATTCTTTCCCTTCACTGTGCTTGATGTACAGCAGTCAGTTGGTATGGTGTTTGCTCAAAATTGCTTTTATTGCTGGTCTTGTCATTATTAGCTTAAATGGCTAGTTACTAATGAAATTAAATTGTACTAGTAAAATTCCACAAGTACAGTATCTATTGTCTAATAGTACTAGTATCTACCTAAAAATAAGTAACTAAATGATTGAACACTTGTACATAATAAATAAATGCTAGTTTTTCTTTCACTACTAATACATAAGTTGTAAGAAACAAAAATAAAAAATTTATATATATATATATATATATATATATATATATATATATATATATATATATATATTTTTTTTTTTTTTTTACTAGTGTTTTTTTACGTTGTGTTGCATGTACGCAAGGCATGTATGAATGCATGTAATCTGTGATGTTAAACTTACCTCAGAAAATCCATAAACTGTTAGCCATGTTTTAATTATTTTTTTCTTAATTAGGCATTTTGTGGGTGTGTGTGTATATATATACACACACACACACACACACACACACACACACAGTTGAAGTCAGAATTATTAGCCCTCTTTGAATTTTTTTTTTTTTTTTAATATTGCCCAAATGATGTTTAACGGAGCAAGGAAATTTTCACAGTATGTCTGATAATATTTTTTCTTCTGGAAAAAAGTCTTATATGTTTTATTTCAGCTAGAATAAAAGCAGTTTTTACTTTTTTTAAAACCATTTCAAGGTCAAAATTATTAGCCCCTTTAAGCTATATGTTTTTTGGATAGTCTACAGAACAAACCAGCGTTATACAATAAGTTGCCTAATTACCCTAACCTGCCTAGTTAACCTAATTAACCTAGTTAAGCCTTTAAATGTCACTTTAAAGACCTCATCAAGATGGTGCCGCGGATGGCCGCTTCAGTGTGGAGCTCTTCAGTGTTTGAGGTTTCTTGACTAACCGCATCTGTTTAATGTTTATCTTTTTTATTTTTCATATTTATTCTGTGTTGTCACTTGTCACTTTATGTACACTGGAAGCTTCTGTAGCCAAAACAAATTCCTTGTGTGTGAAGCACACTTGGCAATAAAACTGATTCTGATTCTGATTTAAGCTGTATAGCTGAAAAATATCTAGTAAAATATTCTGTACTGTCATCATGGCAAAGATAAAATAAATCAGTTATTAGAAATGAGTTTTTAAAACTATTATGCTTAGAAATGTGTTCTAAGGCGGGGGGGGGGGTGCAGGAAAGAAAATGGGGGGCTAATAATTCTGACTTCAGCTGTGTGTATGTACATGTATATGTGTGTGTGTGTATGTGTATGTATTGAATAAAACAGAAACAAGTCATTAAAAATTTAGATTATTATAAAACATCCTTAGGTATAAAATAAATGAGATGTTTAAGGAAAAAAATCAACAATTGTTAATTTTTTATTAATACAGTAATATACAGTAATGTTCCCTATGTAGTTTATAGTATTAGCTAAAATGTCTCTTTTTATCATCTTTGAATTTGTGAGGTGCATCTAATATCCACGAACTGATACAGAATACAACTGGAAGTTTAAAATTGAAATGTTTGTGAATCAAAAATCATAAAATTTGGGTCGATACACCCAGCACTACTAAACAAAAGTATATTTTCATGTTTTATTGTCCCATCTATAACACACAAGTACCCATCACATGACCTTTTTAAAGAGAAAATGTTACATTTATTCACCATCTGATGTTCCAAACCACATGAATTTCATTCTTTGTTAAACAAAATATATAAAAAAAAATAATTTGAAGAATGTTGATGAGAGCAGATCCCGGTTGTCAGTGTTCTTTTATTTCTTGCAATTGTAAGGCTTTACATTAACTACTCCTACATTCCTACTCCTTTTAAATCACTTTTTAAAATCCTTTTATTTCTTTGCTTTTCTATTTATTATACTCATACTTTGTTTTTCTTATTCTTATAAAGCACTTTTAATTATTACAGTGTATGAAATGTGCCATATAATTAAACTTGCCTTGCCTTACTTCAATGCCAGTCACAAATCCACATGGTCTCATAAGACAGTGAAGTCTCTATAGTGTTTGCTACACAGTAAATCAATTAGTCATGACAACATATGTTTTTAGTTTATTGTAACCTATTAAACTAAGTTAGTCATGTTCTAACTTAATTTTAAAGTTTCACAAGCAGTTTTAAGTCCGGTTAACATAATACAAGTTCAATGGACTCATAAGGTTAATTTGATTCAGCTTAAGAATTTAAAGCAACCAGGGTTTTTTTTAGTGTAGGGCTGAACAATGTATCATTGGAGCATTGATATCGCAGTGTGTGTATCCGCAATTGCAAGATTCGATTATTTATTAAAGATTAAAACATAAAGATATTATTAAATGTATATGTATATTTAATTATTCATACAATGATGACCATGTTATGTTTGAAAGTTCAGTGTCTGTATACCGTAAGACTCCCCACAAAACCATAAAGCACTGTTTATTTCACTTTTGTTTTTGATGTCGTAGATGTCCATGCTTGTAATTTATATTTTATGCAGATGTACTGCATAGAAAAACACTTGATCATGCCAGTCGATCTTAATTAAAGAAACCTCCATATCGATATATTGCAGCAAAACAAAAAAGATTATTCCAATATCGTGCAGGCCTCGTGTGCATGATTCAGGTGTATGTACAATAGTGTAAAGTCTAGATCAGATACGCGGCCGGCCGGAAGTGCGATATGCAATATAGGACCATTTTTTATTACACTGTACTACAATAATTTATATTTGACAGTACTGTGACAATTGGGTTTAGGGTAGGAGTAGACGTTAAAAAAATAAAATGTACTGGGTAATTTAATATATAACAAATAATACTCAACTACTGTTTTTACGTTACTGCAATGATTGGGTTTAGGGTTGGGGTAGACATTAATAAAATACAATTACTGGGAAATTTAACTTCCGGCCACAACCATGATCTTATCTTGCAACAACTGTACAATAGGGCTGCACGATTAATCGAAAAAAAAATTGTGATCTTGATTCAACCACCCACACGATCTTAATCCAGTATCTCTACGATCCAGCCAATTATACTTTCAAGGTCAGGAGAGAAGCATAAAGTCTTCACATTGTTTAATATGTTTCACAGCAACATGGACACCTACAAATGGTGTCAAGAGAGTCAGCATACTGTATTTATAAGGTAAAGACAAATTACCGGTTTTGTCAACATTCAGGATGCGCAAGCAGCGAGGTTGCAGAAAAAAACCATGAGCGCTAGCATTTACAGCAAGGGAATGACATCCGATGTGGTCCAGAGTTGTTTGTTGTATTTGAGATAAGTTGTATTGATTACATATTATATATATTATTTACATAATGCTTTTAGCGTATTATAACAACTTGTCACCCAGTGATAAGCAGTTATTCTGCAAAATTAACATTTAAGTGAGTGGCGTTCATCTGACAGGTCCATTTGCGATAGCACCCTCCCAATGGATATTGGATAAGATGAAATGGCCAAGCATCCAACTCAAAATATACAACTATCTCATTGAAACTCCAAGTGAATTTACAAGAGAGAAGTTAAAGGCCTACAAGTCTTTGGATGCCGACAATTTTGTTGTGTGTGGTCATGTGCAAGAAATAATGTTCCATGATTACCAGATTCAAAACTATGTAGTGCTAAAAACTGAGGTTCTGCCTTGCCAACGACAAGGAAAGAAGACAGAACTGGACAAGGCCCTGCGTAATCATCAACAAGCAAAACAACTGCATTCTGACAGCAAACTGCACCTGTACGGCAGGGTATGTGAACTTACAAGTTTACATTTCATTCTAAGCATTCAGTGTCCGCAATTTAATTAACCATATTTAACGTTTTTTGCTGAAATCATTGCTGCAATCAACAACGAGTAAAGTGAATGATTCAGCATAGCGTGAACTTACCTGATATGATATGAGAACTGCAGAGTCAAACATTTTTAATTAGGTCCTCACTCCATTCAGCTCTTATGATGGCTGTTAGCCAAAATCATCTGTGGTTGGCATTAAAAGCAGTGTGGTGTACGGTAAAGTTTAAGTTTTCTATATGTGGACTCCTACCGAATTTGGCATCCTACCGCACAACACGACATGTTTCTTGTTGCAACCTGTCTTTTTTTGCAACCAATATGCGCAGTTGACCCCATGTGACGTAGGTTGGTAATTCCCCTATAATTCACCCACAAATGTCATTTCTTTGTGGCTGCGAAATCACACCAGCTGTGTTTACAACAGAGATGACATGCGTGCGCCATTAATGAAGGCTTTTTTATCGAACAGAACCTGCACAGGTGGTCAATAACAGGTAATATAGTTGTAAATAACGTTCAGTTTGTTGCACAGAGCGAACGCTTGGGACCTGCATGGGAAGTACGATTTGCATGTATGATTTGCGCAGATGAATTCACCACAAAACTGGCAATGTGCAGCTAACAAAATAATATGGTTATTTTTGATTTTTTTGGGGACTTTTACTTTTATTTTATATCTACAGAATCAAGGGAGAATCTTGATCATTATTTTAAAACAAAAAAAAGAAATGGTGATTCTCATTTTAGCCAGAATTGTGCAGCCCTGTGTGCAAACCTCCATGAGTTTGTGCCTGCCCTGTGAATATAGCCATTTTAATGAGACTCTTATTCACCCAGCAGGGAGCAGTGTGACTTTGAATGCATCTTAATTAGTTAATAAAAAGCAGAGCCTCATTAGGTGCCTGTTCAAAAGGTTATTGGTAAATTTGCTGTGCTAATAACAATAATCACACATCAAAGCTGTTTATCCATCAAGGAGCACTTGCTTTCTTTTGTAGTAAAATGGTAAAGGGTCACGAAACAACAAACCAAATTTTTTGAGATTGACAGTCATATATGTGTCCCACGCTGCTATTAACACTATTAGGACACATATATTACACAAAAAAAATGTGAAAATTGGTTGTTTTTTTGCGTTATTTCGAGCAAATGCGTTCTTCCGGTTAGAATTTTTGAAGCTGCGTCACAGCTATTAGTATGGAGAGAGATTAGACTCAATAATAATTCACGCAAAAGACACGATGTACACATGCATAGCCAAATTCACGTACGTAAAATATTTATTTATACTTACAAAAACAATTCACATGCACAAAATAAAAACACATTTTCATAAAATACGTTTCACAAATGCAAAACACCATTTGCAAATATATAAGAGTGTACAAAAAGTTTTGAATGTTTAAAATTCACGAGTTCATCCTGAATGAGAATGTGCAAATCCTCTCACGTACGACTCACCCTGAATACGAGTGTGTGCATTTTTGAGACTTTCCTGTCAGCACACACCTCCCACATGAGTCACTCGTGCCCTGTAGCCAATAAGATGCGAGCTTACTGTTCAACCAATCACAACTCCCTGAGGACGCGGGAATGACCGAAGCGCTTCACTGTGCGCACCATTTGCGCAGTCTGACTTAATTAACGGAGATGATCTTAATTTACGTTATAAAGTTTACATTATAAACAACAGCAGCCATTGCTTTAACAAACGTTTGATACTTAATCTTTGCATACATAAACCACTATAGAAATCAAGTAACCACTTACCCGCGCATCCCGCTCTTCACCTGCCATGCTAAATAGAGGAGTATTCTTCTTCTTAGAGGATCATCTCCGTTAATTAAGTCAGACTGCGCAAATGGTGCGCACAGTGAAGCGCTTCGGTCATTCCCGCGTTCTCAGGGAGTTGTGATTGGTTGAACAGTAAGCTCGCATCTTATTGGCTACAGGGCACGAGTGACTCATGTGGGAGGTGTGTGCTGACAGGAAAGTCTCAAAAATGCACACAGTTACTGTCTTTCACACTCGTATTCAGGGTGAGTCGTACGTGAGAGAGGATTTGCATTCTCATTCAGGATGAACTCGTGAATTTTAAACATTCAAAACTTTTTGTACACTCTTATATATTTGCAAATGGTGTTTTGCATTTGTGAAACGTATTTTATGAAAATGTATTTTTATTTTGTGCATGTGAATTGTTTTTGTAAGTATAAATAAATATTTTATGTACGTGAATTTGGCTATGCATGTGTACATCGTGTCTTTTGCGTGAATTATTATTGAGTCTAATCTCTCTCCATAATTAGATCCTTGCATGTAATCCAGTGTGGAGAGTGGATGTTTGTACCAGCGAGTACATCGTGACGTCTCTGAGTGTGCAGCATTAATTCATGAGAAAGACTTGGTTCAAACCAATTAGCACACGCTATTGTGAATGAGGTGCAACTTCATTAATATGCATGATAGCTTCGAAGACTGTTTTTACCTGTTACAGGAATCAGATGGCAGAGGAGACGCCACGTTGAGTTGCCAAAACAAGTGGAAGAACAAGTACTGTTTGTAGACATGGGTCGTCAGTGTTTTGTTTATATATATTTGTTTAGAGCTTTTCAGATCTGGAAATGGTGAAATCCAGATTTGCCACTCGTCTCCTTTTAAAAAAGACGCGGCTCCAGTTGGTGTTGATTGTCCTGTCTCTACAGATTTGGTAAGTGAGCGATCAGTGGTCTTTGTTTGTTTATTCAGAGGCAAAGTTAGTATCGTCAGCAGTACACTTTCAGTTTTTTTAGATTAGATTACATTAAACTTTATTGTCATTACAGATGTACATGTACAAGCAAACGAAATGCAGTGAACTTTTAAAGACATACCTTAGTCAAAATGATTTAGTTACTAAGTTTACAGTACGTTAATATCACTACATTATTGACTGAAAGACCCGCTGTAAATGCTGCTCTGAGTGTAAATCTTTACAGTCTATGGTGTAAATATGTAAAGACCTTACTCAAACTAACGTAACAAATTAACGTTGTGTAGGACTTTCGCCGCATTTTGTGGAAACATAGTCTATTCACACAGCTTTCTGACGCTATCTACTGAGTGTATCTAAGTTCCAGAGAAATGCGGAGGTGTTTCCCCCCATTCGCTGTGTGGGTACCAAACATTTCATTAAAACTACATTCTTCCAGCAGTTCCTCATATCCAATATCTTGATTGTCACAGGGGGCTTACATGAAATGTTCCTGAATGAAAGTGAAAGTGCCAAACTGCAGTTAAAGTTGACAAATTATTAATTTGGCAAATAATTAGATTATGTCCATGTAAACACAGTTACTGTCTTTCTCCCCTGCATCTGTTTGTTTTGCCTCTGTGAAAAATCAGCATGTGCCCAAATGAAGACTCCCATTTTTATGCAAAACCTTCCCTCTTTCCCTCCCCCAACACTCCCACCTAAATAGAGCTGGACGCACTCACTTTCCTGACTTTTTTCTAACTAGAGGCGTCAAAACACCCTGCTAAGGCCCTCATTTTTTTTTATTCATTTATTTTTTTGCCAGGAGGAAAGAGAATAAAAAAAACACGAAAATTCCAAAAGTTAATGCAAAGCACATAACCTTTACTTTGAAAGAAGGTAATATACATCCTGGAATTACAGATAATAAAGATACATTATGAGCAAAATAAATTCACAATGAATGAATCCTCTCTTCTTTCAATGATCCAAAGAGTGGGGGCAAACTAGAAAATGTCTACAGTATCAATGAGGGGAAGGTGAAAGCAAACCTAATAAGCATGTATGTTCAGGCATTCACTGAATACACTGTAAAAAAAAATGCTCAAACTAACAAACAAAAAAGAGAAACGGCAAGCAGTAGTCCAACATTGCTAAGAACCTCAAAAACTAACTGAAAAAAAAGCTTGATTTCTGTGGTGTTCCTCTCACTATACATAGTTGAACTGCAATGCATATATCATAAATAGATGAGGGGGGGTGAAGGAGAAACACAACTGTTAGATAGTAGGTCTACAAGCAAGACGCCACAATTTCAGCATAGCTGAAACAATAAACGACCACTCCTCCAAATTCAAAACATGGAGCGCGACCGAAAGTAATCCTTTACAAACCTTTAAGATAGTCAGTCTGCAGGTGCCTCTGCACACTCTTCTCATGCCAAACACCTCCAACCAAAGCATGTTAAAACAGATTGGGCCCTTAAAACGTCCGTGTGGATAAAGTGGTGGGTTTATTTGTTCGTCTGACTGTGAGAAACAATTGATGACGCGTGAGTGAACGTGAAAGTTTAAAGCGAAGACCGGTTCGTCTCTCGTGTCTAAGCTTTAGAACCTCTTCATCTAGGCAAGTCTGGATTAGTCCTTTGAAACTCTCCCGAATGGCTAAAATGGTATCAGTAATGTCTAGCTCAACTGGCGCTCCTCTCTCAGGTCTAATAAGCAGACGGTGCCTGATCCACACGGTGACGCTGCTGATCGATTCAGGCTGGAGAGCACTACATTTACATATTTGACTTTTTTTATTTTCTTTTCTTAAAAAGGAAGGACACTACAGTAGTTGACAACTGAAAAGTATTAATGTGATGCAAATTTGAAATTGTATAAACCTACAATGAGCTGAGATTAGTTTTCTTCAAACCGAGTACATATTCTTTGTTGTAGAGCCGCTTTTGCTAGAGGTGTCGTCGTGTGACTGGTATCCGATGAGGGTTTTGACTGGGATACTCAAACGCTCTTTGTATTGTTGCCTAAAGAAGAAAAGCAAAAAATAAATAAATACAGCACTGCCAGTATGCTTTTCAGACTTCATCAAACATCCGCTAAACATGTCTTTCATTTTTCAACCCCAAGAACTATACCACAACGATCAAATGGGATGGTTACATAATGGGTTGAGACTGATCACAGCTTGGGAACTATTTTAGGTAGAAAACATAACAGATTTTAATGCGCAGAACAAATAGCTTCTTAAAATGTTATTGGTTCCTAATAAAAAAAGCAATAACTAGAAAATGGCTGAATGAGAATGCACCTATTAAAGAAGAGTGGATGGTGCTGATAAAAGATCCATCTGATATGGACAAAATTACATTTTCTCTTAGACAAACCATGGATAAATATCATAAGAATTGGTTACTGCATAATAGTGTAAGTATAAGCAACTAAGGAGGTTTGATGTAATCGGGCTAATGAGTAAGCCATATTTTGTTTCCCCATGTAAACATTTGAGGTATTTACTGAGCATTTTGGACTTAAATCTAAATGTACCACTGATGAATATACCCCCTTTTTATTTTTTGCTGCTGATTATACTTCTTTCCTACATTTAATTCTGAAGGAGGGGACCAATGGGACTGTAAGCCCTTTAAAGAATGTATAACTATCATAAAACTACATAACTGTGTGAGAATGATGCAAATGCTGTATGTAATGTCTCTGGTTACCTGTTTGTTCTATTCTTTATTTTATTTTACTTAATTTTACTTAATTTGTGTATGCTAAAATTATTAAAATATTTGTAAAAATTAGTTTTAAAAGAATGATTGTTACAAAAGATTTCTTTATTTTGATGGTTCCCATTCTGTTGACTGTGAGGAACAAACTAAATGTCAGCTACTGTTTATTTGAGTGTTACGTTTTCTGCTTAATATCTACTAATGCTTTGTTTGGTGGCTTTCTGAAAGTATGTCAACTTATTCTAGTAACCTTAATCTAGAGAGGGTTAGCTGACAAAGCTGCAATGGAATATCCAAAGAGGAACATTAAGCAGGGCTGAGCGATTAGGCCTAAAATCAAAATCTCGATTAATTGAACATTTTAACTCGATTATGATTATTTTATTGATTTATTTATTTGTTTGCCCTCACAGTTCACTAACAAGTTTTGTACAGTAAATATGCTCACATATTACAAGTGTGAGAGATTTGAATGTAGGGTGCCTTACTTGATTTTAAAATAATTGAAGGAAACACACTATCTACGATTATTTATGAATATCAACATTGAACAATTTAAATTAAACACACAGTGCCTTAAACCAACAGTCACTTTTGTCTTATAAACAGTCACTTTTGTCTTTTGTTGGTAAAAAATAAAAAATAAATTTAAAAAAGAATTCAACCTGTAAAAAATTTGATTGATTATAGGTTCTGAGCCTTAACCCAGCCCTGTTTCTGCAAAATTATACAACAGATCACTTAGGGATCTAGAGTATGAATACATTTTCAATTTTGGTTAATTATTTCGAATCAATTTGATTAATTTTGTGATGTTCTTAAGTGTTGACAATTCTAATGTGTGTGTGTGTGTGTGTGTGTGTGTGTGTGTGTGTGTGTGTGTGTGTGTGTGTGAAATAAACACCAAAAGTGCAATGAAACAGCTGCACTCTTTTGAACCACAAGGCCCAATTATGAGCTTCAAGGAAAAAAACAGTGCAGCACAAAATGAGCGAATATATTTACTCATCCATTTTGGTCATATGAGCATAATTAAATGATGTTGTAAGATTCAATGAAAAGTTCAATGTTTAGGTTTGCCAGAGAGAGAGAGCGAGCGGAAAAAAAAAAAAAGTAAGTTTGTAATTTGTTGTCACACCAACTTCAAAGGCCATTTCATGGCAAAATCAGATAATGTAAAAAAAAAGTGGAACATTATATAAAATGCATTAATTTGTTTTATTGAACACATTAAAGCAGTAGCACAATATGATAATGATAAGAAACTGTTTTTGTGCATTTGTATTTAAGGAATGAGTAACTTGTTTAATTATTTTAATTTAGATTTAGTTATAGTGGACGGACATAGGCGTCGTTGACCCCAAAATTTTTATTTGCTCATAATTTACTCACCCTCCAGCGGTTCTTCTGTTGAACAATAAACAAGATATTCTCAAGAATGTTCAGGAAAAAAAGCAGCCATAGACATTCAAAGAAAGATAAAAATACAATGCAAAAAAATTGTCAACATTCTCTTAGAATATCTTACTTTGTGTTCAACAGGAGAAAGAAATTCCGACAGTTTTGGAACAAGAGGCGAACAAGTAAACGATGACAGAATTTTCATTTTATTGACCTTATTCTACAATGCGGAAGTGCTCTCTTTTTTGCGATTGTTTTAGAACTTCTGACTCAGTTGCCTATGAGAAAAATGACTAGAAATGATATACAGCAGAAAACGATCAAACTACTCGCTCTACAAAGCAAGTGTTTGCAAGACTATACATAAAAAGTAGAATAATATAATAAGTATCAGTTTGCAACATCAAGCAAGTGAATGAGACCAGAAGTCACGAGCCAAATAGATTCAAATGGCTGCACCCACTCGTATGCAGAGAATAATGTCGAGTTCAGACTGCATGAAGTAGTCGCGTCACAGATGTTTTCACACTGCATGACTATCTGGACTAGCGTTTTGTCGCTGCTTTATTTAAACTGCAAGATGGATCGGCGACGGAGGGTTTCACATTGCGTGACTTTACAATAGGAAGAATCGCCGACAACTCCAGATATTTAGCATGCCAAATATCTCAAAGGCATCGGCGACTCTCTCAGATGGCATCTTTGATAGTTTATACTGTGTGATTGTCACTCACGTGCACGAGCACCGATTTGCCTGTGATTTCAGGCATTTGTCAGCGATTTCCCAAAACCCGTCAGTGAGTCAAAATCGGGGCTAAACTCATGCAGTCTGAACTCGGCATTAGGTGAACCAGGACTCGCATAATCCAGCCAAAATATATCTACACACTGTCTAGCAGGCGAAAAAATATATTTCAATGCTTTTACATTCTCCCACAAAGTGGATAATAACGTATGTGCTGTGAAGAAATGTATCTTCAATTTGGGCTACTTAATTTTATTTCGGGCTACCAAAAACTAAAGAGTGCCTGTCCGGGGGCTACCAGGAATTTAGAACTTTTGCGAGCCCTGTGAACTATTCATTTAACAATAACGCCAATCAATTTGCTTTTATTAAGCTACAGTTTTTCAAAACAAATAAAACAGAGGCTATATAGTAAGGCTATTTTTATCACTCTTGTGAGTTGCTTGTGGTCATTGTGATTTACTAACTGTATACAATATTTATTGCTTAGTTAATGTATGATTAGTTTAATCTGAGCAAATATTTTATATCTTCAACTCATGCTTTAGATACTGCCACTGTCAGCTCAAGCAGTCAAATTTGCATTTCTAAGAAACAAAATGTAATACAAGCATAATCTATAATGTAGTAAATTGCAGGCGCCAACCTGAATATAGTAGTAACGCAAAATGTTTGAATTATGGTATATTTTTCCATTGCTACACTAAGCAGAACATTTACATCTGTTCTGATGTACTATTTATTTCAACTGTCTCCAATGGGGACTGTTACATACCCTATCGTCATGATCGCGTCCCTGTTTTGGCAGTTGCCTGTCCAAATGGCTATTTTATCCCCCTTTGGCCTGACATTGACCACAGCACCACACACGTCTTCGCTGGCCTCGTCAAAGGACTCTCCGATTAAACACAACAGCTGCAGAAGATGATGACAGACACATGGACAGTCAGAAATGCACATCCAGCTGTCCATCAAAATATATGAAGACCCAAGCAAAAATAAAAACACTCTTACGGTCTCCATCCAGTAGCGGTCAAGGTCATTGTGTCGTTGCTGTTTGCTGAGGGTCATTAACCACCGTCCACCAGTTTATTCCTGTCATCCTCCCACATGGGTTTAATACCATCCTGAGACACAACACACAATATCAGTGTTTAGTAATTGTTGCTAAGGCCTAACATTCATCCCTTCATTAGCATGAAATTACATGAGCAGACTTATGTTCAGAGTAATGCCTGCAGAAATTCTGGTCACTTTATTTTGATGGTCCGTTTGTTGAATTTAGTTACATTGCATCTACATGCCGACTAATTCTCATTAGATTATAAGTAGACTGTTAGGTTGGGGTTAGTTTAAGTTGACATGTACTTGCAAAGTTTTTTTATAGTGAATTAAATGTCTGTTGCAGTGCTCTGCAATAATCCACACATTTCAGTTTAGCTCTATCAAAATGGGTGAGCAATACTGCCAAATATAAGCAATATATAAAAAAATACGTGTAATCGCAGTAACAGTATATGCAATCATATTTGAGTCTTGCATTCAAAAGCTGCTCATCCAAATTTAATTAATCAGTGGCCCATAGGCATTTACTTTACTCTTTAATTCTTCCTTCAAAGTAAGTGTTGTTATGCTATTGGCAGATGGCAGAAGTAGATGACAAGTGATGATAAAAACAACATCCAAGAGTCATAGGGCCTACGCACATTATGCTATCCGAACCGTGCCCAGGCCCGTTTCCCAGATCGTTGGAGAACTGTGAGTGCTCTGAATTGGGCTCAGGCACAGTTCAGTTGGCCGGCCCTGGCCCGGTTGGAAGAGTTGTGCCAGAGCGCGGTTCACTTGTGCTTTGGCGCGGTACACTTAGTGTCAGTGCAAAGCACGCCTGAGCCCGAAACTGAAGATGAGACGTGACTTTTACGGGATTGTTTTTATATGGATTTATTAATCATTCTTACTGTTCAATGAACACAAACTGTCGCTGATTATTAAAGACGCAAACCCCTCACTGCACAACAGCTGCACCTTCAGCAAACCTCCTATTTCCTGCAGCACGAGGACTTTATGATTGTTTATGCGCGCCAAAAGTCATGGATCTGATCGGCGAAATATTTGACTGTTTCACTGCATATCAAACGACTAAAACAATATAACTAACGAAATCTCCACTGTGCCGAGTTAAAGTGGTTACTGAACAGCGCATCGATGACGTAAGCGTGCCCAGGCCCAAATGTAATGCGCGTGTGGGCCGTTGGGGGAGACGGGAGGTTTGTGAGTACACCCAAAAAATCTGCATAACATCTTTAGCTGTTTTTTTTTTTGTATTATTGTTATCCAAATCATTTTTTAAAATAGCCAACAAACACAGCATTTCTCTAGGGAAACATTCTCGCAATACTTAACAACAATACTGCATATTTTGCCAGTATCGTCCACCCTATTATGTTGTGCATGCTTTTGTGCTTCTACTGGGTTTAGGGCCTGTTATGACCTAATATTACAAGACAAGATTCAATATTAAAACGCAATTTATTGAATCATCCAAAGGCCAAAAGTTAAAATTGAGTGCCGTTTATGATTTGTATAAAAACTTTACGAATGGATCAATGACTCATTGGGTACTTCTCAAGTCTTAATATTAACATTCTATTAGTTCAATATATGTTATGATAACAGTTTGTGGTCTTTCAGTGGTTTATATTATCCACAGTTTTGCATTATATGAATTACAACAAAACAATGATTTTACAGTAGGATATACTTTTTCCCTTGCATTAGCTACTGAAATTTCAGTTTATTTTTAAAAATATAAAAAAACATATTTTATGCTTTCATAATTTGATTTATAGGGACATAAACACATTGAAGTCTTTTAAACTCTAAAAACCAAATTTTCCTCTTTTTTTTTTTCATCCACAAACTCCTTTTCAGCTCAAACATCATTAAACTATATTATCAAATACTATAAATGTTGCACAACCCGTTACACACTTCCACATCTTACCTTAAATAAGCAGTAATCACAGCCAAATCCAAGCTTACTGGGCTGTTGTATGTGATTGTATAATCTGAAAATGAACACAAATCCATTATGATTTTCCATTCAAATATATGTGTATGTTTCTAAATTAGAAAAAAGGCAAATTCAAAAGTTAGTAAAAGCAAAAGCCTTACGCCCAGAAATCTTCCACTGTGTCAAACTTGGAGATGAGACGCAGATTTTCTGTCCAACTTTTGCTCTTGTCATTTTTGAAATACCAGAGGGCCCATCTGCAGGAATGCAAATAAGGACACGTCAGAAGGAGTTTCATTGGGTCACTCATATAATATTCATGTAGATGTTCTCATAGAGCTGCATCATCTGAGAGATGACTCATACTGCCCTGTTAACCAATGGAAAACCAAGACTGCTATGCCAAAATTAGCTCTCAATGTTAAATATTACAGGTCAAAGCATTAGAGTACAAATTGGTGAAATCTCTCAGAAGTCAGATTAAATGGCTTGAATAATGCTGTCATTAAAACTAAACATTAAATTAATCAAAAGTGACAGTAAAAATATGTTATAAAATTTATTTTTCTCATATATCTGTTCTTTTGATATCTGTTTCTTTTTCCATTCTTTAAAAAAAGTGGATAGAAACAAAGATATTCATAATAGTTTCCAAAGAAATATTAAGCAGAACAGCTATTTTCAACATTGAAAACACTAAAAAATGTTTTATTTTAGCACCAAATCAGCATCACATAATGATTTATGAAAGATTATGTGACACTGTAAACCAGGGTTCACCAAACTTGTTTCTGGACGGCTGGTGTCCTGCAGATTTTAGCTCCAACCCTTAATCAAACACACCTGAACAAGCTAATCAAGGTCTCAAGCTACGGTCACACTGGGCTTTGTGTGCGCGAAATTCTGCCGTACAGCGCTGCGAAAAGGGGGCGGGGTTAAACAAGATGATTAGACCTTTAAAAAGCGAGCGATTGCTCCATGTTTTAAATTTCTGTCCAGAGAGGTCATGTTTTGATTCTCGATTGGTCTCACGCAGTCAAGTGATGCGATTTTCCATGTCAGAGTTCACCAAGCTTGAACTTTGCACCGCAACATGCGAAACTTGACGCATGACCTTGCGTTTCCGGTCTGACGCATTCACGTGCGTATGAATGGAAGTCTATGGGAGGAAAAGTCAAGTGTGACCGCAGCTTTACTAGGTTTACTTGAAACACACAGGCAGGTATGTTGAGGCAAGCTGGAGTTAAACCCTGCAGGGACACCGGCCCTAAAGGACTGAGATTGCTAACCCCTGCTGTAAACTAATATATAGAGTATGTACAGCAATCAGAGAGTAAAATTCAATACCTTTTAAGACCTTTTTTAAGACTCTTTCCATAATTTTTAAGACTCTTTTCATACATTTTTAGACCTCATCGCCACTTTAAGTTTGAACCAGTAACATTGGCAACATTTTAAATATATTCACTAAATATTGATAGCAAGAAACTAATTCTAAACTAAAACATTATTCATATACTTTATAAAAGTGTTAATCCAGAAGGTGTTGGCTATAGAACAGCAGAAATAATTGTGCTGCCTTGGTTACTGCAGTAAACAAAGCAGTGTGACATCAAATATAGCAGGATTTTGTTGATTTCATAAACTACACAGCATCCCAAAATTTCAAACTTTAGTATACACCTAGATCTATACAACTGTATAATCAAAAATTATGCAAAATTTAATACCTTGTAATAGCATTAAAGACTTTTTAAAAGGCCTTAAATTTCTCTAAATTGATTTATCAATTTTTAATGCTTTTGAAGACCCTGCGGACACCCTGATATAATGGGTGCAAAGCTTTTAGGTTTATACATAAATTACATTTTTTTAATAATATTGTACAATGTTAGGGAACATGGCAAATCTTTTGGGAACAAAGAGATATCTTTCTAAAACGTTCATAAAAAAATCTAGTATACAAGAGAACTTTCACCATTGACGATGTTTCATTCTAAGCAGCGATATAAAAGCAAAAGACAGAAACAATGCAGCTCCACTAAACAAAAGCTGCTATTGTTACTGTTGACCACAATAGGAGTCATTCATAAAGGAGCAGAGAGGTCTGGGATATGACACTGATACTACAGAGTTTATCTGTACTGAAGCCCTGTCCCGTGGTGAACTTTAAACTTTTGGTCATCTGTAACGTACTCGGCGAACAATATTTGGAGGATTAACATTCTAGTAGTGATTTTCATTAAATAACAGTTTATCGTTACATCTTACAATGCAAGATGAAAGTTGTACTATATTGAAAGTTGTACTTTATATTTTGGTCAACAGGGAGTGACTGTATTTATAAAAGTGTTCCTCTTCACAGCTGTACATCTGACAGGAATAAGCGACAGGCAGAGAAAAGGCAGAAAGGGCTGGAATGAGACACAGCTCAACATGTGAAGTCAGCACTTCCTGCAGCAGACTGGCCGACTGCCACTGCATCGCTCAGATGACTTTTGAGCTCAGAATGACACTACTGCCATCTAAAATCTGACTCTGTAACCTATGTCACGCAAGGCTAGTTCTGCAAACGTCACACTTTCTAAATATATGCTGCTTAACTAAATATTAAAAAAGCATACTATTTTAAAAGCATCTGCATTGTAGCTACTGTCCCTAGCAAATTGGTACATTTTTTTCAGAAGTCTGTTTTAAAATCCCCAAGGCTGCGTTTATTTGATCACATACATGGTAAAACTAATACTGTTAAATATGTATTCACTTTAGAAAAAGAGTTTAATTTAATACATAATACAATGTAATTCAATCCTGTGCTGGTAAAGCTGAATTTCAATCCTGTGACAGTAAAGGTGAATTTCAGAGTCACCATTCTGATATGCTGATTTGGTATTTAAAATGACTCTGATAAATAGGAAGTTCAAAAGAACAGCATTTGCTTGAAGTAGAAATCGACCATATCATTTCAGCTTTTAATACAGTAACACTTTAATGAGAAAATGTAAATAATAATAATAATAGATTCATACCAAATACAAATATACATTTTTTTCCAAAAATGACTTTTTACAAACTACATTTGAATGGTACTTCTAGTGTTGTCGATACTGAATTTCGGAACTGAAATATTAAAAACGTCCATTTCCCGCTAACACAAGCGCAGTTGAGCGCGTTCTTAGACACCACTGATTTGCCAATGTGTTCGTGTGCTCAACAGAATACACTGTGATTGGCCGTGATGGTCATCAGTTCACTGCTGTTTACAGAGTGCAAACACAGGTACAGACACTGAACCTGTTTAAAGCCGTGAAGATCTGCAGGGTCTGTTTATGTGCTGACATATGAGCAGTCCACTGACCTACGTGGCTTTAAACCACTTCAGTGTTCTTGTATCTGTGCTACAGCGGTGAACTGATGAGTTATTTCTGTTGAGCATGTGAACACAATGGCAAATCAGCGCTGTTTAATATCGCACTGAACATCACTTAAATATTAGTGGGAAATGGACATTTTTTAAATTTCAGTGCTGATTGGTATTGAAATTCAGTATCATGACAACACTATTTCTAACTAGTTTTACATCATTCATGAGACAAAAAAAGTACACTTTTTAAAGTTTAATTAATTTAGCAATTTTACAATCAATAAATAAACACTACCTTATATTGGCCACACTCCTGCACCTTCAAAATTAGGGATGCAGTGATAAACAGATTTCACTATTAACCGCGCTTTAATTCTTCACGTTAATCGTAAAGTTTTCTCAACATCACATTTCTGCACAGAACAAAACTGCGGCAACTGAACAAAGTTATGCCAACTGTGCGCTAGTTTAAAGTTCCAAGCTTGTACACAGAGGCTAATATGCACTGGATTAACTATGGCTGAGGTTATTAACTAAAGGCCATTTACATGTCATGACTTTTGCACGCAAAAGTTCATTATTTCTTTTCCTGCACGCATATTAAAAGGTGCACGCGCCATGACGCGATCACGCTTTCCAGGCACACCTAGTTGAAAGAATGGTGCGAGTGTACCACGAGTCACGTGACAAGAACTGACCGTTCAGCTTTATGCCTTGTATAGAATATACACATTTCTGCTACAAGAGAAAAAATACAAAATGAAAATACCAAACAAGTTTATAATATAGTTGATCAAAAGTGCCTTTCAGACAGAGGTTCAGCAGCCTTTGGCTACATTTGTTCTCTTTAAAAGGGAAATACTTAACTAATATGATACTTAGATTTACATTAGACAAATGCTATTTTATTTACTTATTTATTGCTCTGTCATTTGTTTTCAGTATCAAATTTTTACTTGCGTTTAAAAGCCAAAAACATTTTTTCACTTATTTTTAAGTCCAAAAAGAAATGGACTATTTGTATTTTATTAATTATTTTGTGCTGTATTGTTTAGTTGAGCAGCAATAAATTACACAAAAATATACGTTTTCATGTGATTTTCTAAACTAGTAGTGTTTTGAAATTAATAAATGCATAATAATCGTGATTACCGTGAATTATAATCGTACCAAAATCTATAATTATTGCATCCCTACCCAATATTAATACATGGGTCACATACAAAAAAACGTGTTTTCAGGCCTCATAACAATAAAAGTGCAATAGAACCTTTAAATGTTTTTATTTAAACCCAGCTTTTTAAAATTCTTTTATTTGTTGCTCCTTTCCTGCAACCCATTTACCTATTTGTCAGCAACAAGCTATTTATCATGTCAAATGTTTAATAAAAAAAATTATTCCTGTCCAAATTTAAACCACTTTTTTAAAGTACAGATCATAACAATTTACAATGATAAAGCACTTTTGTTAGTTTAATTTTATGCCAAAATGGTACATTCCATCAATGATCAACAGAGCAGTGAACACCACTTCAGATGGCCACTACTAACTTTAACAAACATGCAGCTGATATGATCTCCTAAGTGCCTTTAACTCAGACAAAGTAGTGGAATTAATTTACCCTGTTTTGCAAAGGGTGTTTGATGTACTGTTCAGAACTTGTTGTCACAACAGCCGTAGGACTATCAGCACGGACTTCTTCAGTTTCAGTTCCTCGCTACATGAACAAAACAGAATAAATGAATAAATTGAATAAATTCCAACATTTTCAGCAGTTTTACTTTAACTGACAGCAAGATTCACACTGAATAACCCTTTAGTGAGGTTTTATCATTTTTGACCAAAAACAACTTAATAATGTTTTAAATGAGTTAAAAATAAGTTAATAAAGTTAAAATAATTGGTGAATTGTGATGTATACCAGATTTGGTGTATAGTATTATTCAACATTTGGAGCAAAAACTTTAAAACAATTGTCCTAAATCTACCTAACAATGCCCAGTCACTTCAATTGTTGACTACTGTATACAGGCCGGGCGAAGCAGTGGCACAGTAGGTAGTGCTGTCGCCTCACAGAAAGAAGGTCGCTGGTTCGAGCCTCGACTGGGTCAGTTTGTGTTTTTGTGTGGAGGTTGCATGTTCTCTCAGTGTTTGCGTAGGTTTCCTCCGAGTGTTTCAGTTCCCCTCATAGTACGAAGACATGCGGTACAGGTGAATTTGGTAGGCTAAATTGTCCATAGTGTATGAGTGTGTATGGATGTTTCCCAGAGATGGGTTGCAGCTGGAAGGGCATCCGCTGATAAGAATCTGACATGAAGTCATCTTTCACTACTGACCTACTGTGTTGATTTTCATTCATTCATTTATTTTCTTTTATATAATAAAAGAATAATAATTTTTTTTGGACTTATGGGGGAAACCGAAGCACCCACACTAACATGGGGAGAACATGCAAACTCCACACTGAAACACAAACTGACCCAGCCGAGGCTCGAACTAGTGACCTTCTTGCTGTGAGGCGAACGTGCTTGTGTTGATTTTAAATAGAGAAAAAAAAAGGTAAAAGCAAATTTTATTTTGAATCTTGAACCTTATTCTTGAAAAAAAAAAGACCAATTAAAAAATGTGAAGCACCAAAAGCGGACCATATTAAAATGAATTTAAATACAATTTTTTTTTTCTAATGATGTAATATACTATTTTCAGGTTAATGGTTCCACCACACACACAAAAAAACATTATTTATCATAGCAGGACTATTCCTGGTCTATTTTGAAATCCGCAGAATTTTCCATGACGGTGGGAAAAATGATAACAGAAATTTCAAGGTCTTTCAGAGACGTGTAAAAGGAAATATCCTGACAATACCCTCATTGCGATTTGACAACTTGTCATTTGTTCAATGACAACTTGTGATACGCTCCCTACATTGTTTACCATTTTACTTTGAATATTTAACTGAAATCACATGTAAATGACTTCAAAACAACATTAGCACTATTCAATTGGCTGTGAACAATGTTGTACTTTAATACTTGCTGGCTGCTAATATATTTCGCTATATAGAATTTGCAAAGAAACTTTTCTGAAATTATATTATTAAGGAGGATGTCCGAATGTGAGAATATAAAACTTTACCATACTCTAATTGCGCAAGTCTTAAGGTCCTCAACTTTATTGAGGTAAAGTTGGTTTTATATTCACACTTTCATTCATTCAACTATCTCTATATTGTTTACCATGCTATTTTGAATATTCAATCAGAATTAGCACGCAAGTTTGAGGTCAAAACAACATCAACACTATCTAATTGATTGTAAACATGGTTGTATTTTGATAGTCATTGGCTGCAAATATGATTTCCCAATTTAGAATTTGCAAAGAATACTTTTCTGAAAACATATTAAGGAGAATGTCTGAATATCCAAATATAAAACCAACTTTACCTCGATCTCAACCTGATAGCGACATTCAGAACCTGTCATCATCACTGCTAAAGGGCATCTTGGACAATCAATGATCTTTCTTTTGGGTAACGTTAACAGAAAAGATACTGAGAGGAAACAGATGTTGCAACTGCAACCTATTGACTCAATACTACTAAATCCCCGGAATAGCTGATCAGACTGACGGGACCCTGAGCTCCGTTACCAAGACAACTAGCTAGATTACTGCATGTTCTAGTACACTGCAGATCACACACACACTATAGAGTCAGTAAGTATCATTTCCAGTTCAATTTGGAGTCATACACCCTCTACTGTCCGCCACAGTACAGACTGCTCTAAACACATGCGGACTTAATTCAGCGATCAATGACTTCGGTGATATTCGTTAAATTAAACTCTATTGTAATGCTCCCGTGCACTCTGAAGGGTCATGTTTAATTGAAATATTGAATATCGAAACGTATTAAGCTGCCACGACTGAGCACGCTAGCCGAACACAGTTAGCAGCGAACACACGTGTCCAGATGTCTGGAGTGATGGTCGCATCACGTCGAGACGACAGAAAAGCCGACACCATCTGCCCCAAAAACCAGTTGGTATTGCTCCACTGGGCTGAAATGAGCCGTTAGCGGGTGTTGGGACTGATGAATTGTCGTTGTCCGGACCCTCCCTGTCTCTAAAGTCACCAGCAGCAGAGCCGCCCCGAAACCCCGCTAAACGCCGCAACGACACCCCCAGCTTTTAAGGCCGCCGCTCATTGCTTAAAGATGTCCCGTAGACAACACAGCAGACGCCGGTTTACCATTTCTGGCAGCTGGGAAGCCCTAAATGAACCAAGCCCGATCCCTCTTACCGGCTCCGAAGTCGCCATCTTGCCTGTGAAAATTCTTCTGACCGTTGGACGCTGCTGCGTCACGCACGCGCTCGAGAATCTACGGAAGCTGACGGGGCTCACGCACATTCAACGCACTGGATGCGCTACACACAAACGATGAAGATGCGTCTATTTATTTTTAGTTTCGTGATTTTGGAGAATAGCAAAATATATATATAATTTGTATATGAATAAATTATAACAGTAATAATAACAACAACAACAAATTATAATATTTAATAATAATAACAACAACAATAATAATCAATAATATATAAATAAAAAAATTTTTGATTACAAGAATATGAAGCACTACTAATATTAAGAAAGCAATACAGTGAGTGTTTAGCTTCAGTAGTTTTCTATTAAAACAAAATACAATTTACATTTTGATTTTGGGACCTTTAGAAAACATGTGACTTAGCTATATGTACAATTTAGGTCAAAGACACAAAATGTTTTTTAAGGATCAAAACTAAAAATATGCAATGCAATATACCTTTATTTTATCAAAACTTAGCATATAAGCTGTATAAATGTGTTAATCTTTTCTGGGCAAAAAAAGAAAAACTATCTACATACATTTTCTCCACGATTTGCAAAGGACACCTACTAGATGTTATTCAGTTTATATACAAACAATATTATATCAGTCAGAGAACAAGTATCATTAGACAACATATTAGACTCATTGAAAGGGATAGATCAACTAAAAATTTATTAATTAATGTCATCGTCTGTTCACCCTTTACTTGTTTCAAACATTTATTGTTTAGTTGGAAAAGTTGGAAAACTTTAACTGCCATGGCATAGTATTTCGAGATTTTAGGAGAATAGAGAATTATATATATATATATATATATATATATATATATATATATATATATATATATATATATATATATATATATATATATATATATATATATATATATATATATATATATACACACACATATATATATACACACACACACAAATATACATGAATAAATTATAATTGTAATAATAATAATAACAACAAATTATCATAATAATTATAATTATTATTATAATAATAATCAATAAATTAAATAAAACATACATTTTTGATTACAAGAATATGAAGCACTACCATTATTAAGAAAGCAATACAGTGAGTATTTAGCTTCAGTAATTTTCTATTTTCAATTTACATTTTGATTTTGGGACCTTTAGAAAACATGTGACTTAACTATGTACAATTTAGGCCAAAGACACAAAATGATTTTCAAGAATCAAGAAAAAAATGCAATATACCTTTAATTAATTAATTTATTTCCTCAAAACCCAGTACAGTTGAAGTCAGAATTATTATCCCCCCTTTGAATTTATTTTTCTTTTTTTAATTATTTCCCAAATTATGTTTAACAGAGCAAGGGAATTTTCACAGTATGTCTGGTAATATTTTTTCTTCTGGAGAAAATCTTATTTGTTTTATTTTGGCCAGAATAAAAGCAGTTTTAAACTTTTTAAAACCATTTAAATGACAAAATTATTAGCCCCGTTGTTTATTAGCTATATGTTATTTTTTTTGATTGTCTACAGAACAAACAATCATTATACAATAACTTGCCTAAATACCCTAAACTACCTAGTTAACCTAATTAACCTAGTTAAGCCTTTAAATGTCGCTTTAAGCTGTATAGAAGTGTCTTGAAAAATATCTACTCAAATATTATTTACTGTCATCATGGCAAAGATAAAATAAATCAGTTATTAGAAATGAGCAAAACCTGTAAGTATTGACTACCATAGTATTTGTTTTGTTTTCATATTTTTTTAAAGCTGTGGTTACAGGGGTTCGGCTTTCTTCACAGTATCTTCTTTTGTGTTTAAAAAACTCATAAAGATAACGTCCTGTTTGTGGCACATTAGTATATGTGAGGGGGCTTGTAAATAACTCATGAAAGAATAAAGTTACATTAAAACCAAGCACACCATTGTTTTTTCTTGTGAAATTCCCAATAAGTTTAATAAGGTGTATCAATATAAATGCCCCCCCCCCCCCCCGTTTAATTTGTTCTGTATTATAGGTCAGTTGGGGTGTCGGTGATCAAATAGTGTTTTGGGGTGAACTGACTCTAATCTAATCTAAACTCTGAACTTTAATCAATACGTACAAATCAGAATAGTTCTTCTTTGGCTCTCGGCGAAGGCGGTCGCACTTTTTCCCTCTCCGTCCCATATCTCTCCTCGCTAGCTCCTCTTGTCTTTGTCTTATTCTATCTCTGAGACTCTCCGTGCCCTGCTATCCAAACAAATAAGGAATTATGGATTTGATCAACTGGTCTCTGAATGCGATTGACACCATCTTCTCGACGAGAAGTTTGGGCTCGGGAGAGCCCACATGTCCTGCGGGGACGTTTGCAGCTGGATACGTGATGGACGGGTGGGAGAAGTGGCGCGTCCTGTGCCTGGCTGCTCTGTCTCTGGAGGATATTGAAGACATTTACCTATTCGGAACTTTGATAACAGGGTTTCTGCTGATGGGCTTATGCGGGGCCCTGGCGTATCGACGAATGATGAAAGCGGTCAGTGCTGCTCAAAACCCCACCAGGCTGGCCGGCTTGATTGAAGCGCTAATGGGCAGGCTTGCTAATAATCAGACTGCAATATTAGATCGCAAACTGGAAAACATCGGGGTGAAGTTAGCAGCTTTGCAACAAAATTTGGCCAGATCTGGAGACATGTGATGGACATTAAATATCTGTGAAATTGGCAGGTATTGACCTAAAGTTGAAGTATCTTTCCACTCTTTCGGCTTCCCTGTGTTTTCTTTTCTCCTGCCAGACGGCCTCGGCTGGAGGAAAACAACTTCTCCCGGATAGCAAGATAAGGAGACGCTCTGAAATTCCTGCTCCCCGTCAAGGACACCTGTTGGACTATACAGGCTTACGCACACACACACACAGATACATAGCACGACACTTCCTGGCCCCAATCCAACGCCTTCGTATGCTTTCACCCACTGGAGGGGGTGAGCAGGTCTGCGACCAGCGCCTCCATGGCTGCAGGACCTGATGGCTGCCCGCCCTTACCGGACTATTTCCACACCCCCTGTTCCCATCCCCTGTGGCAATGTTATGTCTTGTCGGTGTGTTTTTGTGCTAGATTGCTGGGGCTTTTTCTTATCCCTGATCTCACGGTGCTCTAACTTAAGAGCAAGGTGAGAGGGACTTTTTTTTTGCCTCTTTTTCCTGACTATCTTATTTCCTGTTCCACCTCCCGTGACCTGTCTTCCCTGGAGTTGTGATGTCTGTGCACGGTCGGGGGGTTCCATTTACCTGCATTTCGTTGCCTTGTACTTGTACATGTGTGATGACAATAAATTGAATCTAATCTAATCTAATATCTTGTTTCAATACTGTCAGAAATAAAGGTACACGAGCTGTCGCTGGGGTGGTACCTTTTCAAAACGTACACATTTGTACTTAAAGGGTCCATATTGGTACCTCAAAAGTATATATTAGTACCTTAAAATTTTAAAAGGAACACTTTTGTACTATTTAGGTACTAATATGTTCCCTTAAGGTAATAAAATGGACCTTTTAGGTACAAATTTGTACTTTTTGAAAAGGTACCACCTCAGAGACAACTTGTTTACCTTTATTTCTGAGAGTGTAAGATGTGCTAGATGACTGAACATTTTTTGACTCTGAGTGATTAGCATGTTCGCCTCAAAGCCAGAAGGTCTCTGTTTCGTGTTCAGGGTGATCAGGAAGTCTTTCTGTACGGAGTTTGCATGTTCTCTGTGTGGTGTCCTGTGAATTGAAAACAAAATTGCCCAGTGTGTGAGTGTTTCCCAGCACTGAGGGTTGTATTCTCAATATTGGGTTGCAGTTGGAAGGGCATCCACTGTGTAAAACAATTGCCAGAGTAAATGATGATTTGTTCTGCTGTGGTGACCCTTGATAAAGCAGGGAATAAGGCGAAGATGAGTGAGTCAGTGAGTGAGAGTGATTTTGACAGCGGTGACTCTGTGGTTAGCACTGTCGCCGCACTGCGAGGAGGTTGCTGGTTTAAGGCATTTCTGTGTGGAGTTTGCATGTTCTCCCTGTGTTCGTTTGGGTTTCCTCTGAGTGCTCTGGTTTCCCCCACAGTCCAAAGACATGCTCTAGGGGTGAATTTAATAAATTAAATTGGTCTTAATGTATGTATGTATGATTGTGTATGGATGTTTTCCAGTACTGGGTTGCAGCTGGAAGGGCATCCGCTGTGTAAAACTTATGTTGGATAAGTTGGCAGTTCATTCTGCTGTGAATGAATAAAGGGACTAAGCCGAAGGAAAATGAATGAATGAAGATATTTCTATGAGTTTATCAGCCTTCAGAATATCCCATTATCATTACATTCCAGATAGGCACTAATTTCCTTTTTAATTTGTTCCTTGTGTCATTAAATATAATATAAATTTATTTTATAAATAAACTTTATATACTTTATAATAAAATAAAATAAACTTTATAAAATTTACATGGCTTAGTTTCCATGTAGTGTTCTTTAGGTTGTATTTGTTCTATGTGTGTACACATATAAGTTGAATATACACACCTATTTAGGATTTAGGACAGTTGGACAATGGAAAGTTTGATGTGGAGGAACCTGACTGGCCTGCACAGAGTGCTGAACTTAAGCCCACTGAACAGCTTTGGGATGAATGAGTGGAGATTGTGAGACAGGATATCTTGTTGAACATCATTGTCAATGACTGAATGAAGTGACATTTAGAAACATGTTAATGCTGTGTTCGTTTTAAACACTAGTCTACTTGTGTGTATCTTAACATATTTAATGTCTATTTTCGTATATACGTACTCTTTTTACAGTTTTTCTCAGCCACTTTGGTGCATTTCTCACAACACTATTTACATTTGCACAACAATTAGTGCATTTCTCATATAATTAGTCATTTGTGCATGTCAGAGTAGCAGTTTCTCATTCCAGTTTCTCATGCATGAGGTGTTCACCCCCAAAAAAAACGAGTGTTTAAGGACAGAAAAGTAGAGTGCAGCATTTAATTTTTTAAAAAGTATTATTTTCGGATTGTCATATGTAATCGATGTTTTAGCATGAATTTTAATGACCGTTTTCTTTAGGGTGACCTAAAGAATCGGAATACATTTACCACTCTCCATATACGAATGACATACCGTTGACATATAAAAACAAATCTTAATCAGAATCTTTATGATTACTAGTTATTTTCAAAGAGAAAAATGTATAGCACATAAATTGATGTACAAACATGTTTAAGAAATCACTTTGATATTTGATTGCTATTTGATATTAGTATTAAAACCTTTATATTAAAAACTTGTTGAGAAAATCTTCTCTACATTAAACATTCATTCACTGATTTTCTTTTCAGCTTAGTAATCTGGGGTTGTCACAGCAGAATGAACTGCCAACTTATCCAGCATATGTTTTACACAGCGGATGCCTTTCCAGCTGCAACCCATCACTGGGAAACAACCATACACTCTCATTCATACACAAATAAGGCCAATTTTTAGCATACCCAAATCACCTGTACCACACGTCTTTGGACTTGTGGCGGAGCACCCGGAGGAAACCCACGCAAACACAGGGAGAACATGCAAACGCCATACAGAAAGCGCCATACAGACCCAGCCGAGGTTCGGACCAGCGACCTTCTTGCTGTGAGGCCATCATGCTACCCACTGTGCCACCGAAAAATATAAATATATAAAATAATTCTAATAAGAATTTGACTTTAACTGTACATGTTAATAAGATTTTTGGGACAAGACCTACAGTTTATAATATATCAACTGTATCAAATTGTCAGTAGTGTCATCTGACTTGAGGATATACACCAAAGCTTGTCAGTTTCTGTCCATAGAGGGCAGTACAACAGTTGTTGATGTAGTGTGCTGATTTCCTGCCAGCTTAAAGAAAGCGATCTAATCTAAACCACTCATCAATCCATCACTCAAAATTCCTTTTTTTCAAATAATTTAGTAGACATTATTCATATGGATATTACTTTTTAAATCATTAAAAATTCAGTATATAATTTAGTATTTATAATTACAGTATATAATTCAGTAATATTCTTCAGTAAAAGCACATTGCTCAGCATACACTTTAAGCAAATGACAATTAATTCAGAAAGTGTGCAAATGGAAAAGCCTCACGCATTACACATGCTGTACAACTAATGTGCATTTTATTTCCTAAAAGAAAAAAAAATCTCGAAAGCTGGTGTTTCTTTCCTTGACAGATCATTTCAAGTCACATAATAAACAAGTCTTCAAGTCGTGTGTTCTCGTTTGTTTCGAAGTTAAGAAGAGGTTTAAAATCCTGCATCATACTACAACAGTGCCCTAATGGCTTACATTCAGACGTAAAACTGAAGTGTGCAATTTTTGTTAAAATAGCTATGCAAAGCGAATAAGCCAATAATAGATTGACCCCCCCCCCCCCCCCCCCATCTGTTGCATCTTTTTGTTGATTAATAAGTCTTAAAACATTGAATTGTTCAATATTTAACTGAATACTTTCTTAAAATTGTTTAGTTTGTGATTCTGGGTGTTTTTCATTTATTTATGCTTTCAAATTGTTTCATGGAAACTCTTGTTGTTGAAAAGTTTACTTTTATTGACATTTTTAGAGGTTAGAAGCTATATATTGTCTGGGTTGGTCATGTAAAACATTGTACAAAATGAGCTGCCATAACTTTTTCTGTTGATTTACAGATTTATTTTATTTCTATATTTATTTATAAAAACAACAATGACTAAAAATGCGACTAAAATTACTTAATCGGTTCAATTTTTAACATTTAAGAGTTGAGATCAAAGTTTCATAATGGAAACTCCTGTCGATCAGGAGATACACACTGTAAATAGAATTACTGTAAAATTTACAGTAACTTATTGGCAATTTTGGTTGCCAGTAAGACTGTAAATTTACAAGCACACTGTAAATTAATAATTACTAGGGGTGTGAGGCTACACGAGACGAGACGAAACATGAGATTGGCTTGACAAGAATGAGACGAGATGAGATTTTTAACCTATTTTTAAGAAATCGTCTCTTACTCAACTAAAAGAAAAAAATCACAAATTGCAAAACTTATAGGTGTTTTTTTTTTTAATCAACTTGTAATGCATGTTATTTTACTTCTATTTTAATGAATTCTTTATAGTAAAAGGCATACAAAACTGCTAAATATGTAAATGGAAAATAGTTTTTTTTTATTATTTTAAATATTAGCAAATATATATATATATATATATATATATATATATATATATATATATATATATATATATATATATATATATATATATATATATAATGAATGGTATTTTATTTCTATTATAATGAATTCTATGCCATAAAGGACATGCAAACACTATATTTAGTTATAAACTCTACTGACTGGCTTCTCCACTGTACAGTTTCACATGAGAAATTGAACTCCTTTCCACAAATTGAACTTAAAAAAAATGAACGTAATTTTTTTAGTATTTCATTTTCAATTTAATAAATCAGTTTCATATTCATCCAGCAACATTTCATTCATGCTCTCATGACTCACTCTGAGCTACTGGATGTGATCATGTGAATATGAAGTAAGGACTGATAGGAGAGAGTTGTTTAATGTAATTTGATACCGAACACAAAAGAAAAAAAAATTAAGTTTTTCCCGGACAGCACAAACGTGTGTTCTGTGATGATGAAGGCGGGTTTCTCAAGTCTCTAAGTGTTCAGTGTGTGTGTGTGAGTGTGTGTCTGTGGTTCTTTGCTCACTCAGTAGGTGCAGAGAATAGTGTCAAACAGCTGTGTGTGTATGGCTTATCCTGTCACAAAATGCGGCTAAACGTCCTACACGACGGTAGTTTGATTGCGGTGTTTTCATGTCTGTACTGCACTTCAATAATTCGACTAAAATAGGAATTAATTTAATTGTGTCTTTATTTCATTTGTGTTTACGACGATTATGACTTCAAGCATATTTGAAGTTCTATGCCACAGCATGGAACAAAAAGAGACAACTTTTAACAGAATTCCTGTCGCGATTTAATCTCACGAGATCTCATCATATGAGATCTTGTCACACCCCTAATAATAACAATTGTGATGTTAAAAAATACAGCACAACTGTACTTATTTATAGTCTTACTGGAAACCAGTGAGTTACTGTAAATTTTTAGAGAGCAGACATTAACCGAGATTTTTTTTATAGTGTACTGTAAGGAAACCTGTTTGAAAACAGCCATTATTTACGAAAATTACACACTTCAGCTTTCACTCAACATATACAGAAGAGAACTGTCCAACTGATAATATACATGAAGATGTTTGAAGGGGAACCACTTTTCCAATTCACAAAACATAAACCAAAGAAAATAAAATTCTGAGGGATACAATTGGAAGACAATGCAAGAATTCTAAAAGCTTATGTCCAACGTTACACCGGAAACCTGAGAAAAGAAGGAAAATAATACAGCAAAACAGGAAGAAAAACATGCGAGAGACATCTATTGTCAATGAGTTGAGTTTAAAAAGGAATGTAACAAAATGCATCTCTTTCTGAAACATGTTTCTATGAACCAGGCCACGTTCAACTCAAATCTAAAAGCGGTCAGATTTTACAGTACAACCGATTCACGTACAAAAATGAACAGCAATAACCAACCTAGTGCACTGAAAACAATTAGGAAATGCATAAACTCAGTGAGCTTTCAACCATTTTGCATTGGTAATAAAGGCTATTTGAAGTTCAGTCGATTACCATCAGGAGACTTGTGAGGTCATGATATCACTTGTGCCCCATAAAATCAAAGCACAAACAATATAGCAGGATCTAATGATGTTCAAGCTGAGTAAAACATTTAGCACCCCCAAATAAATGAAAGATCCAACTAGTGCAGCACCTAAAAAGTGATTTGTCAATGCCAGGGAATCTTGTACAATAAATGAGCACCGACATTCCCTGAAAAGCCAGGGTTACAGTAAATTTTCTGTCTGTTACATGTTATGGAGTTTTACAATAAAAACAACAATGTTCAGAAAAATAGATTTCATTGAAGAGACAGTAGCGTGAACATACCCATGCCACTCTGTGACTTCAAGTTCTCCAAAACACAGACTTGTCTATCCTTGTTGCAGCTAGAGCACTAGTTAAAACTCACTTTTAGAGCTAACGTGTAAGATCGACATGAAAATATGTTGTTTCAAGTGCTGAAGTAGGAATAGCATTTTGGGTGTACAATGGTTTTGAACACTGATGTACACTAGTTAGCACCTTGAGGAAATTAAAAAGACATTTCGTAGCCGCATTTTCACTTTTAGACCTCATGCAAGAGTAATGTAAACTGTTTTAGCCAATAAGTTGACTAGGCCTCTGGATGTACTGTATATGTGATTATGAAATCGTTAATGGCGCACTAAGTGAATGTTGCCAATGATGTCGATATTTGAAAGCACCAAAACAAACATGGCATGTCCATGACCCAACAAAGCACCCCACCTTTTGGGTTGCAAGACACACCCCTTACTGTTAATTGGCTGAAAGTGTGTTTTGGGGTCAAAGGTGTTTTTTTAGATTTAGCTTAGCGCACCTTTAGGGTGTGGTCACATTTACCTTTGCTCAAATTTCCAAGAATATTTGAATAGTAATCCATGTGTCATTAGCTTAAGATTTCTGCATGGATATTTTGTCATGCTAATTCCCTGCAGACAAACAAATAGCTGATTCTGCGTGAGGAATGTTTAATAGATTGCTGGAAATGTTTACACTGGCAATCGGCAAATATGGCTAATGTGACCACACCTTTAGTTGTTAATTTTTTTGTGTTAATTCAAAGCACCAAAATAAAACTGAACGTTTATGTATATAAAAATGCTGACTCTAATCCACCCTATCCCTGCATAAAAAAATAATAATAATTTAGGGTATGTTTACACAACATCAATGCACAAAAATTGTGTTTTTTAAATGTTTTGTGTATAGTTAACATTGTTAAAATGATCCCTGTTTACAAAAATTTGCAAAAAGTTACAAAAATTACAGGAAAAAATGCTGTAACATGCATCCCAGCAGGCACACAACATCATAAGACGTTAATATTAGGTTAGATTTAGGTTGTGATGTCAGGTGACCAAAATTCAATGTCTAGCCAACGTCTAAGGACAATGTTATTTTGACGTCCAATAATGACATCAAATGATGTTGATATTTGGTTGATTTTAGGTTAAAATCACATCATATTGATATCAAATACTGACATTTATTCGTCAGGTATGGCAACATACAACGTCTGATAGACGTCAAAGCGGTAACATCCACACAATGTTAAGTTGTAACATCATTAGACATTAGCTAGGTTTCCATGCAAAAATGCGAATTAACTTTTTGCGCAAAACTGGATTATTGCATAAAAGACGTGCGAATAAAGCAGCGTTTCCTTCCAACATGTCAAAGAGAACCAAATCATCACTTGCTGATTAACTGGCGCCAAATATTAACAGTTAAAAACGGAATTTGCTGCGGGGGGAGAAGCTGTGTGAATCTTTTTCTTATTTAATAAATTACTTGAAGCCTCAGAAGACGATGCCGATGCGCAAATAATGCGTGGTGGCATTTGAAGCACTGAGAACAGGTGCTTTTGACAGTTCTTGACGTAGTTAATAATATAATAGCACTAATTCTGAAACGGTTAAGGCGTTTTAGAATGACCAAAACAACATTTCAGATTTTTTACAATGTGCTCAGCCTGCTGGTTTGTCCATTCACACACATTTTTATCATCACATGATCTTTTATAACAAAATCACATGACTTTTTTAATGCGCATACTGGAATTTGTTCGGTAAGTGTTTCCATCGTAGTTTATGCAGATCTTTTCTTATCGAATAAAAAGTTTATGCTACTCAGTTATGCGCACATTTTTTATGCGCATTTTCAAGATTTATGTGCATCGTGGCATTTCCATCATCAAATGCGCATAAAGATAAGTGGATGGAAACGTAGCTATTGATATTTGGTTGATTTTAGGTTGGACACTGATGTCGGCCTGACGTTGGGTTCTGACGTAATCCTGATTTTCATTTCCAAACAAATTGCAACGTCACCACGACATTGGGGTACAACGTCAATCAGATAGGATTGCAGGCCAGTAGATGGCATCACTATTCATTTGTGCACTTACTATCGTTGCTTTGGTCAAGTACTTGCACATGCCTATAGACTGAATATATAATCTGCATGCATGTCATTACAATACAATTTGCAAGTAGTTTTTGTAGATGATAAATTTGAAATGCTTTTAAAAATTTGCAGTTTCAGGCTTCCAAAACATAAAATGAAAGACCAAATAAAACCATTTTTTTAAAAGCGTGTTCCATTATTAATAAAAAGTGTTGTGTAAACACTCCCTTAACATAAAAATGCAGCAATAAAAACATCTTAAATGACATCTCAGTTGGTGTCATGGATTACTTTAAAAGCACCAGTGAAAAACATACAGTAAATTAGTTTGAACGTGACATGCTTGAAGTGTATAAAACGACTCAGGTTTTTCAAGTTATGTTTTAACCTCCTTGGGAGATAAAAAAAATAGGAAAATAAATTTGAACTAATAATTTGAACTTAATACATAAGTGCCGGAAATGAACTAGTTTGGACAAATTGTCAAAATGCAGCATAAAACCTTTCATGATTATTGCTAAAGTATGCAACGCTTCATAATAACGACTGTCGATACCAAACGCATGTTCATACATGATCAAGAAAAAAACATACGTGCATATTGGAAGCGTCAATGGTCAAGTTGGTCTGAAGATACAAAGTGCTTTTAAAAAAGATGCCAAGGACTATGTCTCACGATGCACCTTCATTACCAATACAACAAGTTCTGGTAATGACCCATGCTTGTTTCATATTGGTCATTTAACTTTACTGCTACAATGGCACCATAAAATAGCAACTAGCATGTGTCGGACAATAGAGTGCCGAAGGCTGAGACGAAGACGTAGAATTCACATTTGACAATGTCAATTCGGAGTGTTTACTACACGCATCATTTTAAAGGATGACGAACTCCTATTGCAGTAAACAGGCTTGGATCAGAAATTAAATTACAAAATAGTTTTGAAAAAAAAAAAAGATCAGAATAAATAATCACATGTTCTATGCACTAATTTTCATCTATATGTATAAAACCAGTTTTATAACATCTGTTCTGAGCACCATCTCTTTACAATAAAAAACACAAACAACGCACCAAAAACTCACAGTTAAAAACCCACAAACGGTAGTCGTAAAAAGCTGAGATGAAGAGCACAACTTAAAAAGGGCACACGTAAAAATGGGCGTGAAAGGATGAGAACTAGCTGAGGTAAGGCATTAGCTAGACAAGCACGGGGAACTTCACGTCCAGCGGTTGTAAGGCCCTGTGACGTGTGTGAGGGCGTAAGGAGCTGACATGACCAGGCCGTCACGTGAAACTGTTAGCGACTGACGGGTAGGGACCTGAAACTTGTGTCTCTCGTCTAAACAAGTCTCGTTTTCGCTGTCTGTGTCCGATTCCACCGGCTTTGACTGATTGTTGAGTCCTAAGCGCTCTGCTTGCTCTTTCTCCCTGGCCTTCTCTGCCATTTTGGCCTCCCACTGCTGTAGGCCGTGACCTGGGGTGTTCAGGCTCTTGTGCTGGTAGAACACCAAAGAGATTCGGGTGGGGTGTGTGCGGTCAGGCCGAAGGATGGGTGTGGTTGCGTGCAGCTCCCGTCGAGCACATTCGATCAGGATGGAACCATGGGAAGGCGCCACTGCGACCCCGCCGATGTTTTCGTCAAGGAAATTGTGCTCGCTATCTGACCACACTTCCTCTGCTTTGGCCACCTCTGGGGTGACCGGTTGTGCCGTAATGTTCAAGCGGCTGTGGAGACCCTCGGCCATTGGCGGGGACAGTGGGGTGGAAGCAGCTCCTCCTTGGAAGCACCGCATTTCCTCAGGCTCGGATTTGAATTTTGGATTCGTCCTTACATGGTCATTTCTGAATGGTTCCTGTTTGATAGTTCCATGTCTAAAAGGAGGAGAACCATTGAAGTGGGGGGTTCCTCCAGAGGGATCATCAGGGAACTTTGGGGGTGTGGATGTGCTAAAGCCGGAGTCCTCAGGAGGTGTGCGGCAGGTGTTAGTCTGGTTGTACGAGCCTCTAGAGTGCAAGGGTGAATATTGCCCTCCGATATCATGAACGCGCATGGTTGAACTTAAATTAGTCGTATTCTTTTCCGAAAAGGAGGAATTCTCAGTGGAGGTTTGTTTGAAACCTGTGGACAGAAAAACAATCAGTAATATTTAAAGGAAAATGTTGAATCTCTGATCTCTACATAGTAGGTACATAGTGTGACTTAGGTCAATGCAAATATTCTTCAGAAATGGTTTCATATGCTTATTCATAACCACAGGAATTACCCCTACAATGAAAAGCTTGGATTTTACCATATTTGGAATGGTTGTGAATATATTAATGAGCACTGCTCTGAAGCTTTAATATATAAGAAAACAAAGCCAGAAATTAATAACAACCACTACATAAACAGGTGAGTTTACTGGTTCCAGGTTCTGAACTTGTATTAATCAGCTATGCCTAGATATATCCAGATGTTTAATATATGGCATCTTAAACATAGAAATTAAAAATAAAACGGGTCCAGCACTTAAAATAAAACAGGTTAACATATAAGACAGTCTGAAACCCCCTTTTAAAAAATGTCCACTACAGTTGCTGTTTGTCAACAGCTCATACAAGTCAGTTCTCCATAGGCTAGACTGTTCCAATTTACTACATATGGTATGGTCTTTGAATTGTGGACTTGTGTACTGCATGCACTTTAACAGATGCAGTTGTAGCAAAAGGAAGGTAAGCCTGTAATATTTAGCTAACAATGGAATGGAATGGCTAAAGATAACACTCCAAACTGACAGAAAGCCAATGGATATAACATCAACTCTGGCCCTGGCCAAGGTCCTACCTTGAAGTTTGAGGATTTGGTCCCTCCCCTAATTTGTATGCATGAAAGACATGTATTGACCTTATTCTGTTTATGCAGAAGTGCACTCGTTTTTGGGATTGTTTTAGAGCTTCTGATTCAGTTGCCTATGTGAGAAATGATTAGGAATAATAAACTGTAAAAAATTGTCAAACTACTTGCTCTACAAACAAGTGTGTTCATGACTCTACATAAAAAGTAGAATAATGTAATAAGAAAATTGATGTTTGCAACATCAAGCAGTTTAACGAGATCAATAGAAGTGAATGAGACTGGAAGTCTTAAGCCAAAAAGATTATAATGGCTGCAGCAACCCATGCATGAACAATATAGTCAATATATACGACACTGTGACATGACAGACGTTTCGCCATGCTTTCAGTCATTTTATTGCTCTTATCTTTTTAGCTTGTGTATATGCGTAAGAAGAGTATGGAGGAAGACTGGGGGCTAGGTGAGGAGTGCCCATGCAGGGCCAGCACTAAGGGGCCAACAATTTGGCAATGAGCAATTTCTCAATGGCCCTGCACTTGCAGCCCACAGAGGGCCCTTAAGCTAGCCCTGGTGCAACGCCTGTGTTGTTTGAATAAAAGTATGAAACAATATTAAACTTTTGTAGATTAACCTAAATCTGCTGCCGTGAGGACAGGGGCTTACTCTTTGTATTACCCTCTGAATTATTTATGAAAAGCAAAAGATTCACTCTGTCTCCTCTTGTCAAAAAACATTACAAAAACATTACACCTAAAGCAGGGGTTTTCAATCTGTTCCTCGAGCCTCTCCAGCGCTGCACATTTTCTTTCACTGAATGCACCTCTGCATCTCTGCTCAAGGAGAAATCCACTAATCAGCACATGAGTATATTCAGCTGAGTTAAATTAGGAATCCAAAAAAACGTGCAGTGCTGGAAAGGCTCCAGGATAAGATTTAAAATCCTTCCTTTCAACATTTCTAACTTGTATGCATGAAGAAGACGGCATGGCTTTTAAGATGGAAGTCTGAAGTGGTGTGGATACCTTTAAGAGACTCGTTCTTCATTTTCACAGGGGTGACCTGCTTACTGCCCAGGCCGTTGAGTTTCTCAACATGGGCTCTTTTGGCCTCCAGCCTCCTCTTGTGTGCTGACTTGACGGGCTCAGCCAGCAGCCGCACTTCTCTTGGGAAAGCAGAGAGGACCTGCAGAGCCCCAGTTTTTATCTTGGCCCACTGGCCCTCCACTTTGCCGAACTCATCAGTGCCAGAGATCTTATAGAGCGGCAGGACGTGCAGCTGCTCATCCTCTGGAATGTTGCGCACTGCGCGGTTATCTTCCTTGGTTAAAGTGCATACCTGTAGTTTACAGGAGGAAATGCATTAAATGTGTTTTAATCACCATTTGTTGAATGTGACACTTTATTATTATGTCATAGTGTGGCTAAACTCTGCCTTTGACTTTAAAGATCAATGTCTGCTTCTACATTATTGTCTGTATCTACTTGTTAAGTCATGTCACAAATTAAAGTGAATTTTAGATAAAATCATTGTGTACATAACAGTCTCTGGACTTGCTGCATCACAGACACCAATTTTTTTAACAATTTATAAAAAATTAATCACTTTCTGGCAATTTGATATTAGGCATGGACAGGGCTAAAATTGTGCACCTCCTCAACCAATCTCCTCCCCATCCGCTGTTCACTTTCACTTTCTTACGCGACTCCCCAAACCCTTTCACTTTCGTCCGCGTCAATCCCCACTCGGCTCTTCACTTTCGACCGTGATACCCCTCTGCCATCCACGCCTGCCATACCCAGCCCCGGTCTACACTTTCATGCGTGACACCACAACATCCTCGGCTAACATGCTGGATCCGTTATCCCGATCTGTTCTGGGACCTCGCAATTCACAAATTAAACACTGGGCATGGATATATAAATATATTGCGATTGTAATACATCAAATGTTTATTATTACCAATCGATGAGCCTCCCCATACAGTTTAATATGGTGTTTGAATCTGCTTTGCATGACGTCACACTTAAAGGTGCAAGATGTAACTTTGACAACCAGTGGTTGAACTAGGTATTGCATTCCTGGATCAAAACAAACACAAGTGCAAGTTGCCAGATTGACGACATCAACAGCGTGCCTGACTATCGAGTCTAAAGACTGATTTAAATCGTGTTCTAAATAAAAGCAACGGCAAGTGATAGAAGGAATATTTACCATATTAAAAGGAATTTTTTTGTCCTCACCAACACCTGAAATTTATATTTTAGAAATAGCTTCTATTTCTTGCAGCTGAACGACAGAAAACTTGATGACAATGCTCACCTCAGGTAAACCTCATGTTCATTATTCCGTGTTAAATGCTAACAATGTGAGTTTGAATGCCATTTTGCATGACATTTATTGTCATACTGCTGTAAGCAGCAGCAGAAAGTTCACCTCAGATCGTGAAAATAAAATAAACCATTTGAAATTAAACTTTAGAACTTTATACTCAAAACCAACACATATCAGTGATTCAGCAACTACATTTAATAATGTTAAAGAGGTTTAATGTGTATTAATTAGATTATAAACCTTACCATTTCGTGAGTGAGTGCATATTCTGTGCTTCTGAAAGGCTGTATTAAAATTTCTGTCGAGTTTCGTCTGGTGCAAACAGCCAAGTGTGTTGTTAGGACATGGGGTTACTATGTAACCTGCTCACCTATTGTTTACATTTGTAATATTTATATTTTTTGCTAATTAATAACCTAATGTGGAACTTTGAATCTGCGTCTCATTTTGGATTCTGCTACTGTCCACTGGAGGTCACATTTCGGTCACAGACATATGCTTTTAGAGCTTTTCTGACTGAATAAATGAAATGTGCTGTTTTTCACCAAGGCAACCCGGGGTGATGAAATATAATTGGCTAAACTTGTAGTGGGTGGGTTAAATTATCAAAACAAAGACAGCATTCCTGCATGTAACCGCTTCAGAAAAGTGTGTAAATTGTATAGTGATGGGTTTACAGCCTTAAAACATCTATAATAATTGTAAAAAATAAAACTGACTACTCTTTGCCTATTGCAGGTTATTTTTAGAACGTAACTCCCACGAATAATGAGGGACATTCATTATTACATTTGTACATTTAAACTTTAAAGTCATCTTTAAGGTTTTTAAGGTTTTCATTCCACATGATTAATATATATGTTTTTCAAGATAAGTCATATTTCGCTACTGTATTGTTTATAAATAGAGAAAACATATTACAAGTATTTATTCTAAATCTTGGACCTTGTTGTTCTTGAAACAAAAATGACCAATAAAAAGCACCAAAAGTGGCCCATATTATTGATGTTATCCATGAATTTTCAAATACACTTTTCAAGAGAGGCTAGAAAATCATGAAGATCTACGTTATATTATTATTATTGTTTTAGTTATTATTTTTTTGCCATATTTTTTTTTTATATAAAACTAAACAAAAAACAAACAAAAAATACCCCTTTTTTGGTTAATGGTAATCTATTCATAAGTGATCATTATAATCATTCTGAGTAAAATGTACAGCAAATATATAGATTGAAGAGTGTATCAATACAGAACTGTTAGACTGGAACTACATTGTCCACATAAAAAATATTCATCAACTTCTTCCTCTGTTAATTTCACACCTTCAATATGTCTGATAAAAGAACTTCATATGTTTTCAAATACATGCTGTTTAGCTTTTAGTATGCAATTAGTATGCAGTTATTTTTTCTATTGGCTGGCTTGACAACATCTGTCTTATCCATTGAGTAGTGTTTGGTCTTTGCGTCTTTGTCCATAGCAAAGTTACACATTTTTTGACATACAACAAGCTGAGGTCTATAATACTTGTTCGCTTTTACTATACTTTGAGTTCTCTGGGTATAAGCCCAGCAAAAAAAAACTTTGGGTTGAGGAGCATTTGTTATGAAATGATCTTTTCACTTATGACTCTTATCTCTTCCCAAAATAATTTAATCTTTGTACATTGCCAAATACAGTGAAACAAGGTTTCTCTAGCTTCCAAACATTTTGTACAAATATCTGGTATATTTTTATTATATTTATTTAATTCTACTGGTGGAACATATGTCCGCATTATCCATTTATATCCATTCCACATTTTTAATGCCATATCCTAAAATGTGCATTAAAAATAAGTGGAAGGAAATTTAGCTTAAAAGTATTATTAATAATGCAAGAATCGTGAGAGCTTACTCCATTGGGGTCTACTATAGAAGTAATGAATTGTGAATCAGATCTAGACTTTGCCAAATTAGCAAAGTATTTAGTAGGATTATTACCCCATTCCATTGAAAATAATACATTTGCATGCGATTAACGGGTTAACAATAAAGTTAATGAGACTGGAAGCATTTATTTTTCTAAAGAAGCTGGAGAGGGATCATTTAAATAGCTTGTAGCTGTATTTAACTTTAATTCTAGGTGTCTCTGTTTTCTTTTTTAGTTGTAGAGTATGAGATAAAGCGGAAGGAAGTATAGCTATTGTGATAGTGGAGATGAGCCTCACCACAGTGCTTCCATTGGTCATGTTATGCGTGTCTTTGTGGGCATGAGCACAGAAATCCACACATGCTGTCACACCAGAGAAAGGTCGACCTTCCCTACAGCCCAGACGACAGTCCTGCCCTCGCTGCTCCTCCTCCACCTGATGGGTACAAACATATGCAGAGCTCAGTTTGCTTTCAACTGACAAGTGACATGATCAGCTAACATACTGTAGCTAACATACTTGGTTGTTGAAGGCCTTAGGTGCGAGTCTTTTGTACACTGGTGCCAAATCTGATGCCAGATTCTGCAGGTTTGTTTCCAGCCTCCCCTCCTGGCCACAAAAAGAAACATTATTGCAGTGTTAAAGATAAGGTAACACTTTAATTTGATGGTCCAATTGAGTATTAGTGAACTATCTGCTTAATATCTGTTGATACTGCTCCTTCAACAGACATTTAACTGACTATAAGAAACTTTGCAAGTACATGTCAACTTACACTAACCCTAATCCTAACCCCAACCTTAACCCCAACCTAACAGTCTACTAATAATCTATTGAGAATGACATGTTGGCATGTAAATGCAGCTTAAATTCAACAAACGGACCATTAATATAAAATGTGACTGAAGATGACTTTGAAAGATCAAAAATACACTTTCAATTAAATGTTTTATCAATTTGTTGTGAAAATCTTGCTCACATGCTCACAAAGGATGCATTTATTTGATAAAAAAGTCCAGCAAAATCAGTGATACTGTAAATATCAATTATCAAAGTCAATTTGCTATAATTCAAAGCATCATTCTTACAGATCAATCACTCCAATGTGCTTTTTCAATTCTAAAAATAGGAGGCACACCACACTGCCTTTTTGTTGTCATTAGAACAAGCAAAAAACATATTCAGTGCGATTGGGGCCTTAGCACGGTTGGTGAGAGAGCTTAAAGCGCTGCAATTTAAGAAAGCACGTGCAATTACAAAAAAACACCAGCAAATAAAGAAATGATCTTCATCAATTTGACAGCACACGTGTTGCAAATTCTCACAACACAAACAACTGAAGAAACACGCAGCAATTGGTCAGCAAGTGATTTTATACTAACGTAACCTAGGCTGTTTTACTTTCATTCCATTAGAGGGAAACAGGTAAAACCAATTCAGGTAAGCAATGTCATTCAGGCAGGATAGTTAAATATCCCTTTTAAAGTTACTGTGGCAGGATTTTGAAAACCAGCATATGTTTTTGTCGGAGCAAAATATTCCCATCTAAAGATCTGATGTATGGAAATATGTGAAAATTACATATATGACATAGAAGTCCAAAACTGGAATTTACATATATAAAATATGTCACAAATTCAACCTATATTTCATAATATTGAAATGGGCTCATACATATTTTCTTCGAACCATTGGATTTACAAATACGTTCATATAAGTTCAGATATATTATAATAATATTGCATGGCCTTATATTGCAAGACATATAAAGTAATAGCTAATATATTTGAACATATATGTATATATTTATAATTCTAATGGTTTGGAAAAAAATATGCCAGCCCATTAGACCATTTCAGTGTGGTCATGTTATTGGCCCATGAACAATCTCTGCTTGTTATAAAACTATTTCATAACTGTAACAAGAGGCAACTCAATCATAACTACATGTTAAAAGAGCTATCATAACATTATTTTTCAATATGTGGCTCTATTTGAATTCTTGGAAGCTATAGAAATTAAAAATGTAAAACAGGAAACACGTTGGGACCATTGCTTTTGTTTACATCCCTCATATACTGTATGTGAAATTAAAATATGAACTTGTATGTTACAGTGCTCAGCATATATAAGTACACCCCTCACAAATCTATCTTTTAAATTCATATTTTTAACAGGAAGCTCTACAATATTGTATTTGTGCATATACATTACATTAGTCAGTACTAAAGCCAATTCTGGAGCTCATCTAACAAAATAACTTACGATAACGGTCCAAAAACTAGTACACCCAAATTTATGTTATAGAAAAATTATTAAATACAAATTTAAAAATGAGGAAAGATCAAGAGAAGCAATTTTTTTTAAATTTAGTTGAAATTTTGTATGTTTTGTAATTTTTTCCCATATTTTGCTTGAATTTAATAGTATTTTCTTTCAATTTCTAAATGTTTGGTGACTAAAATATTATTTTATTAAATATATCTGTTTAATAAATCTGCTTTGTTTAAATGCACCAAAACACATTGCCTATATTTACTGAGAAATGGACAAAAATTTTCATTTTCAAAATGGGGTGTACTCATATATGCTGAGCCTTGTATATACTGTAGGTAATTTGCATATGTTGCCAGATATATCAGATTTCTATCTTAAATATCTGATGTATTTTTCCAGTGTTGAAAAATGAATGTGTGAATGCTTCTCCATTCAATGCTCACCTCCATAGGAGAGTCTCCCTGCAGTCTGAACTTGCGGGGTGTTTTGCTGCGTGCAAACTTGCAACCATTGAAGTACATACTCCAGGAGCAACCGAATGAGAAAGAGGCACCGCAGGTCTCCGGGTCCAGACCCTGACATGCACAGGTACGACTAACAGGAGAGATGAAAAAGAGGAGGTTAGTTACTGTGTAGTAATATACTGTACTTTATTACATTGCCCTGTGAAGTCCTTGATTTTAATTGGCCACTTGCCACATAGAACGCAACATTTGGGTTCGGAAAGTAAAAACACCATTCATTTTCTCCACAGCAAAAAGGATTTTGAACAAAAACTGATAACACTTAAAAACAAAAGCCTGTTGTGAGCTCTGAGGTTGTTAATCAGTTGTATATGCTTTGGCTGAACCTGTCTGTCCACAGTAATTCAACCTAAAGTTAAAACATTTGTTCATGAAGGAAACTACATTACTCATGATGCTGTACAGAAAATTACACCAAACAGAGAGTAAACAAGCAAAAAACCCAGTCAAAACAAGGTTATTCACCAGTTTCTTTCATACCAGATAAGGGTGCGCATTTAATTTGGGCAGTACAACGCGTGTGGGTGCTGACTCTAATAGTAATACATTGTACTTCCTGAAGTAAACGCGGACACTGATGTTCTGATGCGAGAGAAAAGACGTGACCAGGCGATCATGCTACCCACTGCGCCAACATGATGCCCCAGGTGGGCAATTATTTATTCATTCCTTTTCTTTTCGACCTAGTCCCTTTATTAATCTGGGGTCGCCACAGTGGAATGAACCACCAACTTATCCAACATATGTTTTACACAGCGGATGCCCTGTTTGCAAGTTTTCTCCCCAACAAACCCCATAATGTCGAGAAAACATTCTGCACCATCAAAGGCACCGAAGGTAGCACCCAAAAGACAGAGAAAGATGCTAACCATCACACAAAATGTTGGACTAAAGCAGGGGTGCCCAAACTTTTTCGTATAAAGGGCCAAAAACCAAATATCATTGAGAGCCATGGGACGAAAATAAATATACCATATTACATTAAAGCAGTATTACATTTAAAATGATAACCTATTGCAATAAAACCATAAACAATCACATTTAACACAGTGGAGTTCACTACTCAAGCAGAACCTGCCTTGATTTGTCTTCTATCCGACAGAGTGTACATTTAAACTAAATCTGATTAATTTACACCATTTAATTGACACATTTAATTTCAGTTAGCTTTATCAATAAAACTTAAGACAATAAGACTAACTTAAACAATAAGACTAAAGGTTACATTAGGTTTGAAATGACAATCTCTAAACCATCCCTATCCAGTCTTCTCAGATAGGATAACGGGCCAAATTAAAGGTTACCATTGGCCAAATTTGGCCCATAGGTCCTAGTTTGGGCATCTCTATTGGCCCTTTTCCACTGAGTGGTATGGTGTGGTACGGTTCGGTATGCTTTTATGGCTGTTTCCACTGTCAAAAGGCATACCGAACCGAACCATACTGTACCACTTTTTCGGCACCCTTTCGAAAGGCTACCAAACACGAGAAAGGGTACCAAAAGGTGGAGCTACACGCGCAGCTGAATGCTGATTGGTTACAGAGAAACGTCACGAGCTCATGGAGCTAGCCAGAATGAAAACACAAGAACTGTCATCGTAATACTACATGCATATAATAACGAGCCATGGATGACCCGAGCTCAAACAAACCTTGTCGTTGTCTTGATGTAGTCACAAAGACAAGAAGAACAAAATCTGCCGTGTCCTGTTGTTGTTTTACGAGGTCGTCTAAAAGTGCGAGTGGTTTTTGCTTTCTCCAGAGAGCTTGCGATCGCATCTATATTTGATATAACAAACTTCTTGAGCTGTTATGATAATACCGATGTCTTGATAATAAAGTGTGTCTGATTATTGATGTGTCTCCGATCTCTGATCCTTTCATAAAAAGAAAGAACAAACGTGAGAGTAAAGCGCGAAAAAAAAGGAGAAAGAAAACCCTGGAGCAAATTGTTTCAGCAACCTAAATAATGAACAAACTGCCATGATTACTGCCTTTTGGACTATTATGAACTCGGAATGACAGAATTACTCTCTAACAGAGGTTACATGTGCTGGTGAAGATTAAAGACAAATGAGAGGTTTGCACTGACTGAGCTATGTTGCGTGTAGTTTTTGAACCCAAATAAGGACTAAATGTATGTTGTGTGTAGTTTTTTATGTTTCTGTTCTGAATTGATAACATATCGGAGACTGTAAGGGTCTGTATGTGTTCATATATGTTGCATTTATTTATTTGCTTCATATAATTGCAGACGTTACAGTAGGCTCATACTATCATTGATCTGCAGTTTTAATCAAATTATGTTAATAGAAAAGTTAGTAATGAACATTTATAAAGAAGTATTTATATGTTTAAAGCATCTGTTTTGTGAGAAGTGCTTCTCATATGATATGAGAACGACTTGTACAGCTTTACTGTAGACATTTATTCGAGCGAGAATGACATCTACTGCAACTTTCTGTCGTACACCACGCCCACCAAAAGGGTACCCTTGGTACTGGAAACCCGTACCAATCCGTACCGTACTGTACCAGTCAGTGGAAACAGGCCATATACTAAAGGAAGGTAGAAGTTAGGCAAGTGTTTAAACAAAAGAGTAAAGTGTGAAAATGTTAATGACTGACTGAGAAAAGTGTATGAACAGTGTAATGAGTTGTTTTACAGCCTTAAAACATCTAGAATAATTGTAAAAAATAAAGCTGACTACTTCGCGGATTTCACCTATTGCGGGCTATTTTAAGAATGTAAATCTCGCAATTAACGAGGGAACACTGTATATATATATATATACACATTATTATATACATAATTTACTATATACGTAATTTTAGAAATAAATTATTTTATTGAGGTTCTTTTGGTGAATTAATACTTTAAGTAATGATCACTGAACTGCAGTTCTGGATTAAAGCAACCCTTCAACTTTTATGACTTACAACTAAACTATTTAACTCTTTTCAGCAGGCGATTATACAGTCACAAACTGATCGTGTGAAGGAGTTGGTGCAAAAAAAAGTTCTCATGCTGCTCCGACACTTCATCAAGAGCAACCTCCAAATGTTCTTTTGTGTTAGTGTGAGGGAGTGTGTGAATCATTCCCACACTCTTTCCGTATGTTACTCGTGACTCACTCCTCATTGAGGGCACAGCGGCGGCTAGTGGGCGAGCCATATTTGCAGAGCGTCTGCGTGAGCTCCTGGTACAGCCTGTCAGCCACGCTGCGTGGGATCCCCTCCCAGGCCAGGATGAGGATGACTATTACTGCGTTCTGACAGCAGTGACCAGCACGCTGCCGCACGAGACACAGCAACTTCTCCTGCTCACTGCCTCGACGTATGATCTGGAGAATGAACACATGTTATATGAGGGAAAGACATTCTGCAAGCTCTTCTTCATGGGCTGCTGTGTTTCATGCAGGTCACTCACCCACTTGGCGATTGGACAACCCTGTGAGCTTCGACCCTCTTTGCCAGTGTACACTACGACCTCCAACCGGACTGCATTACCTTTCTCACCATATCTGGGAAGAAAATAGTGCAGTGTGTTAAGATTTTGATGCAAACCTGCTTATTTTTAGGATGCAACACACAAAGTCATTGTTTGTGAAGTTTATTTATGAACTAATTTCGAGACGATCCCATGCTTATGATTGTTTGCAGCTGGTTCCGCAATATCTAATTTATGATTCACCAATCAGACGATTCCTAAGCCACTATAAATACCCTAAGTTCCATATAACATCCATCTCCGTTTTGAAGAATACCCCCTCCACCCCTACTCCTCCTCCTTTCCTAGATGGGTGACATGGTGGCCCAGTGGTTAGCAATGTTGCCTTACAGCAAGAACGTCACTGGTTCTAATTTTTACAAAGCCAGCTGATGTTTCTGTGTGGAGTTTACACATTCTCTCCGTGCTCATGTCGGTTTCCCCCGGGTTCCCCGGTTTTCTCCCACCATCCAAAAACATGCAACTTAAGTCAATTGACTAATCCAAATTGGCGCCATAAACATGCTCCTAGTAAGTAGTTATCTCTAAGAGCAATCACTATCTGTTCTCGGGATCTACCTGAGCTCAAACTCCCCTCTCGCCTTGCAAACGGGAGTGAGCCCTTAGCTCAAGGATCTTATGAGCTCAGGGCTCTCTCCCGGGACAGCATGCCAAACAAGCTTTATAATCAATCAGCTAAATGTGAAATGTGAAAGCCCTATTTGAAGTTATCCTAACAGGTTTAAAGGTGAAGTTACAATAATAAAATTTAGATGTCAGTTTCAGTCAGTTAGTTTTAAGGATATCTATTAACTAGTGTGCTCCAAAACAGTGACAACATTTGCATGTAGAAAATATAAAACTGCCTAATTATTTTCACAGCACCTCATACTTCAGTTTCTCACCAAATCTTGACCAATAAAATGCTCTCTAGTATCTGACATGCCCCGCCCCCTTCAAGACACTTGCCATTTGCTTTCATTTGATTTGCTTAAGCTCAAGCACTCTCATTGCCAGAGCTGTAATAATAAAAAAAACTCTATTGGCTATTTTTAAAAGGGAAGGAGCTACTCTATTTCCTAACTCTCTTAATTTTTCGTCAAACATTATTATGTCTGACATTAAATAAAAAAAATGCACATTTTAAAGCACTTAAAAGAGCAGTTTGTAAAGTATATTTCAAAAGTTACATATCCTCTGAAGTGAAGTATAAAAAGCTTAAAAGAGGTTTTTAAAAATATTTTTCCTACATTTTTCGAGTGCCTTGGACTGATTTTTGCTGTTTACTTATGAATCCCTATCCAAAGAGCACTGACACATTATTTAAGTTACCCCTGAGCACTTTTTGTTTGATTTTAGCTTAAAAGAGATATTTGAATCAGAATACTGTAAACTTTCAGATCTTCCCAGTTAATGGTGTTAATTAGGCCAATTTCCTTAATTATCTGACAAACTCTATTTAATCTAAACCCTATTTCAAGAGTTCACACTTAGCTGATGATTTATAATAAGCTTGTTTGGCATGCTGTCCCAGGAGAGAGCCCTGAGCTCAAGGGATCCTCGAGCCCAGGGCTCCCTCCCGTTCGCAGATTGAGAGGGGAGATTGAGTTCAGGTATGTCTCAAAAACTCCCCTGCTGATGTAGCTATGGTAACCTACTTTGATGCTCCGTTTACACTAATACGTTTAAGTTTTAAAACGCATAAGTTTTGCTACGGTTACGCTATTCGTCCACACTTCCCCGGAATTTTCGAGCACTGAAAACGTAGCGTTTTGAAAAGGCTGGAGAGGCCGTCTTCATTTTAAAATGCAGCTGCTCCGTCTCAGTGTGGATGGGGGAAAACTGAGACATCTAAAAACAGAGGCAGGGCTGCAGGCATCTGATTGGAGCTTTTTCCTCAATATTAAGTAGCCTACACACAATTCAGTCTTGCATCTTCTCCTTGTAAGTTCAGACCTCGCAAGTTTGATATGCAAAACAAACTCCCGAGGACACGCCGGGTAAATCTTCAAAGAGAACAGTGTACTTTATAAGCTCATCCACATCACCCTAACTACGTTGTTTCACTTTCTTCACAATAAAATGAAAACATGATATGAGGAACTGTCTATTGTTATTTTGATATCAGCAACTTAACAGACAATAAAAATGTTGAGGCGTCGTGTAGCTACATATTCATGACCGTCATCTTCACTGTATGCATATCTATATAACAAAACGAAGCATATAATATTTCAGCCTCCTTTCATTTTCATAAAAAATACGAAACATACCCTCTCTTTTGCTGAATATCGGTTCTATTAATCAATAATGGCCATTATAAAAGTATAACGTACGTACAATAAGTTTATACATTATAAGAAATAAATGCAAGCAATCAGTCAAATGTGCAGAATCAGTGTACGTGGTTACATTAATTATTAACTTATCTTTGCGCTCAGCTAAAACATGAGAACAAGTAATAGATTCAACAGACCAAAGTCAGGGAATATGTCGTTAGATAATAGACAACAAGATTAATTAAATATCACATCTAACAAATATAGTGAGATTAGATCCAGCGATTGAGTGGTAGATCCTTGATGAACAGTTTGACGAGCACAGCTCTCATCTAGGTAGATATGCTGCAGTGCATACCAGTGTGTGTGAGTGGTCACGTGATGTGAGTTTACAGCGGTGTAGTATGGACAGACAGTTGTTCAGAAACGCTAGGTAAAACGCCAGTGTGAACGTGGATCATTTTCATTCTAAAACGCCGTTTTAAAACTAAAACGTATTAGTGTAAACGAGGCTTGAGAAGGAAAAGTACTGATGCTGGGAGCTAGACTATGATGTCCATGTGGCATAGTTGGTTTAACTGTGGTCTTTTCTTTTTCATTCTTTTATAACCTGTTTTAACACATTTTAATCTGTTTTAAATAATTTTAAGCCTGGGGGAAACCCACATGGACACCGGGAGAACATGCAAACTCCGCACAGAAACGGCAACTGGCCCGGTGAGGACCAGAGTCAGCAGTGTTCTTGTTGTGGGGCAACAGTGCAAACCACTGGGCCACCATGCCGCCCAATCTAGGTGAAAGGGGGAGGAGAAGGGAAGATTCTTCCAGACGAATCTAGACTGTCGTTATTTATAGTTACTTAGGAATCATAGAATTGGAGGATCATGATTAGCTAATGCGGGACCGGCTGTGGTCAATTATAAGGACGTGATCCTCTCGAAATTAGTTTATAAATAAACTTCACTTAACTCTCAACCTAACTTTTCAGTTTTCACTGATATTGTAAGATGGTTGTAAAATGACAACAGGTTGTGCATGATGAAGGCCAAAGGGACGACACTTTCAGACACAGCAAGAGAAGTTAGTCTTTTTATATCTATGATTTCTAGAATATTGCATCTTTACAGCATCACTAACTCACTCATTTAAGTCCTCAAAAGGCCAATAGTATCTAGATGCAGCCTTTATGATGCAAGCTGAGATTGCATCACTAAGCAATGCAATGTCAGACACAGAACCAAATGTAACTTATTCGGACCTTTCAGCAAAGTGACTCATTGATTAAAAAGCACACATTTTCTATCTAAAATTACAAAATACAGGAAACTACAGTACAGCAGGGCAGCCAAGCAACACATAAACCTAGAGAGAGATAAAGAGGTTTAGGATGACTGGTACTGTAATACACTTCATATGTAATTTTGGAATGTTCTAAATGGGATATATTGCCCTCTAGAGAGCATTCCAGAGTGAAAACATACTTTTAAACATAAGAAGGGCCCTTGAGAATGAAGGATTTTGATAAGTAAAACTGATGAAAACTTCAGGCCCCCATGATCCTTTGCAAAGGGAAGAACAATGTTATATATATTTAACTGCCACTTTACACCTTACTAGTAACGGGTTGGACCCCGTTTTGCCTTCAGAACTGCCTTACTCCTGCATGGCGTAGATTCAACAAGGTACTGGAAATATTCCTCAAAGATTTTGCTCCATATTGACATAGCATCACACAGTTGCTGCAGATTTGTTGGCTGCACATCTATGATGTGAATCTCCTGTTCCACCACATCCCAAAGCTGCTCTATTGGATTGAAATCTGGTGACTGTGGAGGCCATTTGAGTACAGTGAACTCATTGTCAAGTTCAAGAAACCAGTCTCAGATGATTTGTGCTTTATCTTGCTGGAAATAGCCATAAGAAGATGGGTACTCTGGAGTCATAAAGGGATTGACATGGTCAGCAACAATACTCAGGTAGGTTGTGGCATTGACACGATGATAAATTGGTAATAATGGGCCCAAAGTGTGGCAAGAAAATATCTCCCACATGATTACACCACCATCACCAGCCTGAACAGTTGATAAAAGGCAGGCTGGAATCATGCTTTCATGTTGTTGATGCTAAATTCTGACCCTACCATCCAAATGTCGCAACAAATCAAGACTCATCAGACCAGGCAATGTTTATTCTAATCTTCTATTGTCCAATATTGGTGAGTCTGTGTAAATTGTAGCCTCAGTTTCCTGTTCTTAACTGACAGGAGAGGCACCCGGTATGGCCTTCTGCTACTGTAGCCCATCCGCCATAAGGTTTGGCATGTTGTGTGTTCAGAGATGCTTTTCTGCATACCTCAGTTGTAACGAGTGGTTATTTGAGTTACTGTTGCCTTTCTATCAGCTCAAACCAGTCTAGCCATTCTCCTCTGACCTTTGGCATCAACAAGGCATTTGCGCCCACAGAACTGCCGCTCACTGAATATTTTCTCTTTTTTTGACCATTCTCTGTAAATCCTAGAGATGGTTGTGCGTGAAAATCCCAATAGATCCGCAGTTTCTAAAAAACTCAGACCAGCCCATCTGGCACGAACAACCATCAAAATCACTTGAATCCCCTTTCCTCCCCATTCTGATGCTCGGTTTGAACTGCAGCAGATTGTCTTGACCATGTGTACATGCCTAAATGCATTGAGTTGCTGCCATGTAATTGGCTGATTAGAAATTTGCGTTAACGAGCAGTTGGACTGGTCTACATAATAAAGTGGCCGGTGAGTGTATTTTGACGACTCATGCACTTAAATTATTCTAAATGTTTCCAATTGTTTAAATGTACAGAAATCTGCCGTTTAAACCACTTATCAACATTCATGAATATGATTTATTGCCTGTGGAGGTAAATCAACAACTCCCATGATTCCATGTTTTTCACTGTGTCTTCAAGCTACGTTTTAAATAATCAGTTTCTAGCAGTGAAATATTTATACAATGCCTTTAACTATAGAACTGTCACGGCACTTACATACTCATTCTCTTTTGTTGGTCTGCTTGCTTTTATCATTTTCCTTATTTGTAAATCGCTTTGGATAATAGCATCTGCTAAATAATTAAATGTAAAGTGGTTTGGACTGAATTAATTGCACAGGTGTAATGTTTATGGTTCAGGGTCTGAAGCAAACTCTGATCAGAACATTTGAGTCATGGCAATAAAGTTCTGCCATGCAAATACTGTTAGTCTCATACTTCTGAATATAGAGCTGATGGGAAAGCATTATCACAGCATAATTCTACCTCAGCTAGAGCGGTGCAGTAGTAACCTGTCAAACTCTGTGGTGAGAATCTTTCTATGGGCCCCCTGTACTCAGTTATGGGCTTCCTGTTTCAGCTTTAGAAGAGCATGAAAATGTGTTTCTGCTGAAATGCATCTGTGGTTGCTTCTTTGAATGTAGATCAGCCTGTATCTACATATATACTTCTCTGTCAAAAATCATTTCACAACAGGGTTACATAGTCAGTATTTTGTTACCAAGTTTATGCAGATACTGTACATTATTAGTGCTGAGAATTTGACTGAAAAATCAACATGAAAAGTCAGATTATTACCTATTTTCTTATTAATTCATGTGTAAAAAACATTACAATAATTATATATTAACAATTGTAATTGTTAAAATTCATACATTCATTCATTCATTCATTCATTTTCTTTTCGGTTTAGTCCCTTTATTAATCTGGGGTCGCCACAGCCAGATAAACCATCAACTTATCCAGCACATGTTTTACGCAGCGGTTGCCCTTCCAGCTGCAACCCAATCTCTGGGAAACATCCATACACTCTCATTCACACAAATACACTACGGACAATTTTAGCTTACCCAATTCATCTATACCACATGTCTTTGGACTTGTGGGGGAAACTGGAGCACCAAGAGGAAACCCACACGAACACGGGAGAACATGCAAACTCAACACAGAAATGCCAACTGACCCAGCCGACCTTCTTGCTGTGAGGCGATCATGCTACCCACTGCACCACCGTGACGCCATTGTTAAAATCATAATATATATTTTAAAATCATTATTAAATAATAAAATAAAATATGTAAATACTATCAAATACGCTTAGAATGAAAAAAGGTTTTTGTGTAAATAAATAATTATTTATAATTAGAATAGATATAATTAATATTTCAATAAAACGCATATATGTGTATATATGAAGCCCTGGAAGTTTATAGTTATTTTTCCAAGTAAATCATAATGCTGGTTTTATTCTGCAAACTACTGATAAAATGTATTACAAATTCAAAATAAAAATGTTGCAATTCCTTTTATTCATTTTAGAGCATAAAATAACAAAAAATATGCTGTTTATATAACTGGAGGTTAACTATGCATATGTATAATAACTTTAACTGTTAAAAGCTATTAGTTATTAATTTATTAGTTAAAGTCATTAGTAACTAATAAAGTTATGGTGACTTAGGGCGCACTCACACTATGCTATCCGAACCAAGCCCATGTATGATTCCTGATTTATTTGAGAAGTGAGTGCCCGATTTATTTGAGAAGTGAGTGCTTTGAATCGGGCTCAGGTGCGGTTCAGTTGGCCGGCCTTGGCCTGGTTGGAAGAGGTGTGCCAGAATGCAGGCTTGGGCTTTGGCGCGGTACGCTTGTAGTGTAAGTGCAAAGCGTGCCTGAGCCTGAAACTGAAGACGCGACATCACTTTTAGGGGACTATTTCATATGGATTTATTAATCATTCTTACTGTTCAATAAACGCAAACTGTCATCGTTTTATTAAAGACGCAAACCCCTCACTGCACGTCAGCTACACCTTCAGGAAACTTTTTTAGGAGTGTCAAAAGTGGTTGATCTGTATGGCAAAGTTTTTGACTGCGAGTCACTGCATATCAAACGACTAAAAATAATACAAAACGATATAACTAAAGCAATCTCCACTGTGCTGACCGAGAGCACTTCTCTTCCTGTTAAACTGAACAGTCGCATCATCAATGATGTAAGTGTGTTCAGGTCCGGTAGGTAAAAATGCAATGTTAGTGCAGGCCGAGGGGGAAAGGGGATGTGGGACAATCACGCTTTGGCACAGTTCAAGGCAACTGTACCTAATGCTAGTGTAACCTTATAGCCTCAACTTTCCAAATTTAATTGTACTGCAATAATGTGCACCTTTTGTAAAGCTGCTTTGAAACAATAATTATTGTAAAAAAAGCTATTGAATTGAACTGAATACAAATGTTGTAAAATCAGAATAGTTAAGAAATCAACATTTTGTGGAATAAATCTTATTTTCAATGAAAAATACTTGAAAACATTTGGTATTCTGACCAAGAGTCAGTTCGAAATAAAGAGCAAATAGGGATTTTTCCATCCAGAGCTGTATAGTATGCAATTGAGATCCTCATTACCTGGTCTCCATCATCTCTCTCACTGCTGCTACATTCGGGCCAGATCCAAGGTGAGTGTAATACGGACCCTCCTCTTTCTCGATAATATGTTCTGTGGAAGCAAACTGTGTCAAACAGACTTCTGGCAAACGTTTATGTTCAAATTATTGTTGGAATTGTCTTTGGCATGTTTATTTAAAATTTTCAGGATGAATGTTTGTTATCAAACAATCTGAGGCAAGTTTTATGCATTTTTTGCAATGGGTTATAGTCCAAATGGACAACAAAAGGAGTGAAATTATTTGCAAATTACAATATTGCCAATCTGACTTACCCACGCAGTCACAGGAGGGCATCTCCATTGATTGTTTGGAGGGGGTGTTGATGAGATTCCTGGTTGGGGTATCCAAAAACCTCATTGGAGACTCCAAAAAGCTGTTGATCGTGTGCTTGGTGGGAGTCTGTTCTCCAGCGTACACCATGTCTCCATTCTCTGAACGTACACTGGATGTAGACAACACCGTAACACCTCCAGAGTTCTCCACTTTGTAAAATCCATTCTGATTTGTGTGCAAGTGTTGATGACCATTAACGCCATTGGCTTTATGGTACATCTCTGGTCTTTGTTGCAAGTCACTGGCCATGGTTTGCTGAGGTTGTTGTGTAGCACCATGATTTAGCACATCGTAGGTTTTTGATACCTGAGAAACCTTTTGTTCACATTCATGCCTTGGGCACTGGCTAGCACCTAGATGGTCATTTGTATGATTGTGAAAGTGTCCATTTTGTGGTGGCAAAGAATGAGCTCCATGCTCACATTTAAAGTGAAAGCCGTTCTGCTTACCAGAACCAATGAATGTTTCCAAGTGCTCCTTCTTCAGAGTGTTGTTGTAGTATAAAAGCTGCCTGTTCTCATGTTGAGCCTCTGCAATGTATTTTTTCAGGTCTATCTGCGCCTGGGGAAGAAATGGACTTCTTTTGTGCTGGAACCTCATTTTATTTTGTGAAATGGCTTTCTGAATGGTGGCTTTGAGAGGGGTTTTTCTATTGGGTGTCTTCTTGGCCAAAGGAATCCTACAATGGTTGCCATCAATCTCAGCAACTTTCTTTTTGGACATCCTAGGTTTTGATGGTGTCATTTTTGGTTTCCTCTGCTTTTTCAAGTGCTGCCCCAAACAATTTTGATTGTATTTCATGCTCTGAGTTGCCATGCCATTTGGAGGACTGTTTTCGGAGACTTGCGTCTGCCTTGATTCAATCATAAAAGCAAGTTGCACCAACTGAGCCGCAACTTCCTCCTCATCCCTCTTTCTGGAGATGGCAGTCGCTTCTCCATGCTTATACATCTTAAAAGTGCCTTCTAACCTGTCGGATTTACAAAGTGCTTGACCGTTTCTTCGGTTCTCTGTGGTACACGATAGCTTTTCACATTCTGAGCTGGCCATCAGAAGGTCCTTCAAGGATAGTTTTCTGGGAGGAGGTGCACAACGCTGACTTTGGGTAAAGTTGGTAGGCCTGTTCAGATGGCTGCGGATGACAGAAGTCTGGTGCAATGATGAACTGATTACCGAGACCTTGTTGGAGACAACATCTGAAGCTGGTTTGGCCTCCTGAAGAGGTATGTGGTTGCTTGAAGCAGAGTATGTAGACGTTTCTTGCTGGGCGTCCTGAATCTGGTTTTCTGTTTTAAAGGGCACTGTTTGTGGGGTAGCTGCCAGTTGGGTCAAGGCCTCAATAGCTATAGCCTGATCAACACTTATATTCCTATGTTGAACCAGAGACTGGACAGTGGGTAAGGATAGTGCAATGTAATCATTTTGGGGAGGGTCTGTTTGATTCAACTGACACTGATATGGTTCTTCTTTTGGCTCAGTTTTCAAACACACATCTGAGGCCTGAGGACCAAAAAGCTTCTCCTCAAGACTTTTCCTATCCGTACTGGAGAAGCAGACCACAGCTGCTAGAGTAGATAAAGCATCCTCATAGCACCCATTAGTCTCTAAGTGTTTGGAGTGCTGGTCATCAATCTCAAGCTGCTGCTCCTCCAGTTTGATCCTCTTCAGAGGAACCATCTGTTCTTGAACGGCCTCAGGTTCATGCCTATTGTTAATGGTGGAGCTATGGAAATTGACAGGTGGCTCGGTGGGATCCACGTGTCTCTGGGCATTTGATTTTATGTGTTCAGCACCATTATGAGAGGTTGGAGAGACACTGTGAGGGAGAAGTACATTAGTAGTCCCGGGATCCTTTCCAGGAAGTTCTGGTAGCAAGCCATGCTGGAGAGGCGTGGGAATATCAGGTGGAACATTGTGTGTTAAGGGTATGTAATGCGCCTCTTCCTCTGGTGCCGCACAGGTCTCCTCCATCTGCTCTGAGCTTGTGCCATTTACTGAGTTTGCCTCTGACTCAACCTGCAGTGGAAAAATATAGAGATGCTTCAGCATGTTTTGGCTGTGGTGTGAAGCAATTGGTCAGCACAACTTGTGACAGCTGGTGCCACAGTAGATCATGGCACAGAACTTTGAGTGATTAAGCAATACATACAAAAACAAAAGTAGCTTTTACCTAATTCATCCAACACAGGCTCATTCTGAAAATGTAGCCCTATATACATTTCTGGTGATCGTGAATTATGTAGCCAGAGCAACGTATGACTGCATTTTGTCTTGAAAACTAATGCTAAAGGGCGGTATGACGCCGTTCCTTTTCTGCTGTTACTAGTTTGTCCAGTAGCTCGACATGTATGTTGGCAGACTTGAGATGAAGAGCGGAGTTGACTGCAAAAAAGGGGTTTAAGTCTGGTGAAGAACTATTCGAAAAAGCAGATAAGACAAAAACTGAAGCGAAAGCCTAAATAAACAAGTAAATAACAGGGTAAAAATGATGAAAAATATAAAAACATGGTAAAAATCAGGCGAGGGCTTTTCTTTTTCTGGATTGTTTTTAAAACACTGCAGTTGGGTTTAGTGAAGTGGGTGTACAGGTCAGTCAATCTGTGCTTTTTAAAATACTATTGGATGGGAAGGGTGGGGAGATAAGTCGGTTGGTCAGTCAGTCAGTAAATCAGTCGACAGCAGCCTCCGGTGGATTTACGCGAGAATAGCAAGCGTGAATGGCACTCGCGAGAGAAATGTAAGATCTGAAAAAGCATAAACATAGCCATCTGGCGAATTCACGAAAACAAAAACTGCAAAACAAAAAATTTTAGCTCTTGGGATGTATGTTGCTCTCTCTAGAAATTTATATAGGGGTATGAAATCAGAATGAGCCAGCGTTGAATTCATCATGTGAAGATGCAAAATGTGAAACATTGAAAGATCACAAAAGTCAACATTGTTTTAATTTTAATACAGACCTAAAGTAATTTAAAGTTTTTTTACTCCATAGTTTTACTAGCTTACATTAGCATGCTATAACACTAATTCTATTTCTAATATGCATTACACCAAGATTCCTGATTCTTAACTTTTATGTATTTATATTATTCCACAATCATTTAAGCCACTAGGTTTTACACATGTGCCAGCAAAATGTTTAACATCTTTTAAAATGTAAAACAAAATTGTATGATCACTGATTTCCTTAAACATTTAAATAAGTTCACAATAAATATGTTGTTTAATTTTCCATAAATGTCTTATGCTATAAATATTTAATGACAAATTAAACTCATCACTTCTCTTAAATTTTTATGTAAGATGAACAATACTTGCATTTACAATGCTTTCTGAGTATATAAAATCACTTTTGCAAATGCAGTTTGATGTGGACTCCAAAATAGGACATCTTGTCTTTGACCCACATAGTTAACCATGCATGAACATGCATTCAAAACAATAAAAAGCCATGTTGACCATCATGAGAGAAAAACATGAGACAATTACAGTAAATGCACTGCATTAATAAGTTCAATTGACAGCAATAATTTAAAAATACCACAATGTGAACATTATTGAAAACATTCATTACAGCCTCATAATTGTTTACTCTATACAGACAAGCAAAAAAAAAAAAAACTGGATGTGTACCTCTTATAAAACTATTTTACTACCTGTGTAAACCAATGTGAATAAAAATACTAAATACAAGCGCAAGTCATTCATTCATTTTGTGAGAAACTGTGGCTTTATGTTTTTCATACTTCACAAGTTAAATTTGTCTCTTGGTACAATGTGCAAATAAATTTTACAGCACCAACAACGTGTTATTCAGGAAAACTCCTTCATTTATCATTAACACTTGTAGCAGGAGTAGGCTGATGCAACAGTGGGGTCGAAACAAGAGTGAGGCAATAACTTGGCAGCGGCTGCAACTGTTATTACTAGGGGGAAAAGGAAGAGAATGGTAATCAGCTCCTCTGATGTTCCCATCCAGAAGTGAAACAAAAGTGGTCAGCATCAGATGAGTAAAACTACTTTCAATAACAAAGCAGTCTGGATGGGGACTAAATGAGAGGCTTTTCAAAATGTTTAGATCTTTTGCTTCCTGTGGTGCAGAAGCCCAAACCTTATCAGCAACGCTCCATACCTGCGGATCATCTGAGATTTAAATCAGTAGAAAAGTGGCAAACACTACAAAAATAAAATGGAAATTAGACCCTGCAAGCTGCATGCTAGGTAGTTTGTTTGTGCAAATGATGGGCAAACTTAACTAAACAAATCCAAAGCAATGGTGTTCTAGTAAGACAGCATTGATAGATCTTTTGGATGATAAAGAAAGTAAAGTATTTTACAAAACAGTTACATGCTATATAAATGGAGATTAAGAAAATGGAGCACTCCATTTGAGCCAGTTACTTCTATTTCTCTTTAATTAAACATGAAAATCAGTAGGCCAACTGATTATAGGTCAGATATAATACTGTGACAGCCTTTTGCCTTTTTGACTGAATAAAGGATTGAAAGCTGATTTAAATAATCAGGTTTCTTTAATCATTTTGTTCACTGGTGTTTTGTTTACACCGGAAATACCTGTAATTAGAGCTGAATGATTCTGGCTACAATGAGAATTACGTTTTTTTTTTTTGCTTAAAAATAAAGATCACAATTTTCTCACGATTCTGCAGATGTAAAATTAAGGTTAATATGAGTAGGATATTATTATTGTTATTTCTCAAACATGGTAAAATGACAACAATATTAGGTCTGTGTATTAGGTCTACTGTTGGTTAAAATGGTAAATTTTGTATAGACTTGGAATCGTGGACTTGAACAGACTTTAAATTTGTCCTGTTTGTTAATTCACAGTAAAATGACATCACAATACAACTTTTCATAATTCCAAAGTTGAATTATTGTGTTTTTACAACATTGTTAGAACAATTTTTTCACTGGTAAAAAGTCACTTTCACTGGAGTCCCTTTTGCATTATATTCAACATTATGTAGGCTAGAGTAGTTATACTGACACAGTAAACATTTATTTTCATGCACAACGCTTAAACAAACAGTGGGTCTGCTCACGTGTGATTTCATGGCCGCAACTACATCATTACATTAAGACAGAAATGACTTTTTTGGGTGAATAACACCTTATAAATACAGTATGTGACACTAGGGCTGCACGATTCTGGCAAAAATGTGAATCACGATTTTTTTTTTTTGCTTAAAATCAAGATCACGATTTCCCCCACATATCCAAAGACATGCGGTACAGGTGAATTGGGTAGGCTAAATTGTCCGTAGTGTATAAGTGTGTATGGATGTTTCTCAGAGATGGGTTGCAGCTGGAAGGGCATCCCAGTGTAAAACATGAGCTGGATAAGTTGGCGGTACATTCCGCTGTGGCGACCCCGGAAGGGACTAAGCCGAAAAATAAAACGAATGAATGAATATTAATTCACAGTAAAATGATGACATCAGAATATAACTAATTATAAAGTTGATTTATTATGTTTAAGACATGTGCTTGCCATCTGCCATTGACAACATTATTACACCATTTGTTTTCACTGGTAAAATTAGAATTTTGTCATTATCAGAGTCCTTCGTGCATTATATTCAACATTATATATAGGCTAGGGTTGTTATACTGACACAGTAAACATTTATTTTCATGCACAAAACTTTGTATTCGCTATGAAATAAAAAAAAATATCAAATGCTTGTCGTAATCATGACTCTAAAATGCCATTTTCATTTAAATGATGTGCGCACAGGTTTCACTTTCACTTCTGAGTGCGGCTCATAGCCGTTGTCACTGTTTGAAAAAACACATACATGCAAACCAAACCTCCCGCACGGCCCTCAAACGATCGCTCTGTGCAACAAACTGAACGTTATTTACAACTTCATTACCTGTTATTCACAGCGTATGCAAGTTCTGTTTACTAAAGTAGGCGTCTTTAACGGGCACGTGCGCGCCACGTTCTTGGAAGTAAACGAACAGCTCCTGGTCAGCTCATGTGTGATTTCGCGCCCACGAATACATCATTACATAAAGACAGAAATGACATTTTGGGGTGAATTATACCTTATAAATACAGTATGTGACACTTTTAACGCCATTTGAAAGTGCCAATGTTGCTGTGAAGACTTGTGCGACAGCTTCTCTCCTGAACTTGAAAATATAATTGGCTAAATCGTAGAAAAGCTGGATTAAGATCGTGTGTAGGGTCGAATCGAGATTGTGATCTTTTTTCAATTAATCGTGCAGCCCTATGTGACACTTTTAATGCCATTTGGAGGTGTCCATATCTGTCCATGTTGCTGTGAAGACTTGTGCGTCCGCCTTTATGCTTTTCTCCTGACCATGAAAATATAATTGGCTGAATCGTTGAAAAACTGAATTAAGATGGCATGTAGGGTCAAATCGAGATTGTGTTTTTTTTTTTTCCAAATAATCGCCCTACCTCTAATGCTACCTTACTACAATTACCTCAAAGTTCCTCATTCAGAGGCGGGAACCAGCAGACGCGCAACAAATTTAATCATAAGATAACCACAAAATAAAAGTTTCCAACTGGAACTTCTCACGGGACTTGACATTTGTAAACACTCGCTCCAAAGGGCTCACTCCTCTCCTAGCCGACCAATCGTGACAAAAAACAAAATCTTGTTACTGCCTCTGTGCACTGGGACCAGCTTACAGCAAACACTAAATCATTCATTCATTTTCTTTTTGGCTCAGTCTTTATTAATCAGGGGTCGCTAAAGCAGAATGAACCGCCAACATATCCAGCATATGCTTTTACGCAGCGGATGCCCTTCCAGCCGCAACCCAACACCGGGAAAAACCCGTACACTCTTGCATTCACACATACTGTGGTCAATTTAGTTTATTCAATTCACCTATAGCGCATGTCTTTGGACTGTGGGGGAAACCAGAGCACCTGGAGGAAACCCACATGAACAAGGGGAGAACATGCAAACTCCACACAGAAATGTCAACTGACCCAGCTGGGGCTTGAACCAGTGACCTTGTTGCTGTGAGGCGATCGTGCTACCCACTAACACTAAATCAGTGTTTTTAAATATTAAGCAAGCATCTCATTGGGTGCAGGATCAGCAGAGGCCAATCAGTTTGTTAAAAAATTATGTAATTGTAACCTGCCTACAGTTGAAAAAAATGTTTTAAACCATACTTCTATTTGCAATTTAGTAAAGTTAGAGAAAAAAAAAAATCTTCTGTCAGGTGAAACTGATAATAAACCTGAGTACAGGCTTTTACTGTTGACCAGCAACACAGAAACTTGGTCCATCAATACATAATGTACAAACCCAGAAATTTTGAAGTTCTTTAAACATGGCTCAGCCAATCACAATTTAAAAAAACTAAGCATTATAACAAGTCATATTAAATTAGATTATTAACATAAATAAAATCACTTAATTCTACTGTTTTAAAGCACAGTTCAAAGTTACCTGACATTGTTTTATTACTTAATGTATATGTAATAATGTTAAAATATTACTCACTTATGGGAAAAGTGTGTGTGTTTGTGAGTGTATACACATTATGATCATTCATTCATTCATTCATTATCTTTTTGGTTTAGTCCCTTTATTAATCCGGGGTTGCCACAACAGAATGAACCGTCAACTTATCCAACACATGTTTTACGCAGCGGATGCCCTTCCAGCTGCAACCCATCTCTGGGAAACATCCATATACACTCATTCACACTCATACACTACGGACAATTTAGCCTACCCAATTCACCTGTACCGCATGTCTTTGGACTGTGGGGGAAACCGGAGCACCTGGAAGAAACCCACGCAAACACATGGAGAATATGCAAAGTCCACACAGAAACGCCAACTGACCTAGCCGAGGCTCAAACCAGCAACCTTCTTGCTGTGAGGCAATTTTGTGATCTGTTGACGTGTTGCCAGGAATTTCATAATTAGTACAAACAACAACATTGTTATGATGCTTTCTGAACTTCTGTTTTCTTACCACTGCCATTTTTCGTGTGTTTGTTAGTAGGTGGGTTTTCGAGCATCTTGTTTTAATGCACATTTTCAAGCATTTTATAAAAACAAGTGATAAAAATTCCTTAAATCACAAAAAAAAAAAATGCTCGCTTGAGGTGGTTTTGGGCTGGAAAAAAGGGTTAATGTGAATAATGAGAGATGGAACAAAAGAACAAAAGAACTGACGCAGCAAACATTACACTCACATGACTATTATGCTTGCCTTGATTACAGTTGATTACTATGTTACCAATACTACGAGTTGATCTAACAACTTTGGTTTCAGGATTTTTTCTTTTTTTGCGAACTTTGAAAATGCTTCACATTTGGATGGAAACATGGCTATTGAGAGGAAAGAGCACAGCACAAATTGACATAGTTTTCTAAACGTCACTCTTAGTCACACTTTTTTTTCCAGTTCTAATCTAAGAATGAAAAGTGCAGTGCTGTGAGTATGTTAGGACATTGAATCATAGTCTGTATGTTATGTGTGCGTAAAGTTATTGCCAGCAGTTCACTTGAGCACCAGTGTCGCTAGAAACAAGACAAGATTCGTTCATTCATTCATTTTCTTTTCGACTTAGTCATTTTTTTAATCAGGGCTCACCACAGCAGATGACCTGTCTGCTGCAACCCAACACTGGGAAACAACCATACACTCTTTCACATACATACAGTACACTACGGCCAATTTAGCTTATTCAATTTACCTAGTAACTAGTAATTAACTAGTTTTTATCAGGAATTGTAATTTACTAAGTAGTTTTAAAAATGTGCACTTTTACTCTCCCTTGAGTAAATTTTTAGTGCTGTATCTGTACTTTTACTCCACTACTTTCCTTCAACCTGCAGTCACTAATTTATTTTTTCTTGTCTATGGGGATTAGAAAAAACAGTCCTGTGATTCCTGTCCAATCTAAATGCACATAGAAGTAAAGAGGTACTGGGAACTGCATCATAATGAACTACATCAAGACATGGGTGCTTTATAATTGCAGCAAAACGTTTGGAAGCATAAAAAGTGTTCAAGAAGATGTCCAAAATCTTTACACGCATTGACCCAGAGACCCAATGTTTAGATGCATGTCACTGATGAGAAGATGACGGATGTTTACTGCATGATGACTGAAAAGGCCTTAAACAACAAGACCTCAACATAATGTCTGATTGAATTAGCACTCCAACGTCATGAGGATGTTGCATTTTGTTTGGAGAATAAAAATCGTGTTGACATCAAAACTTAACATCAGGTCGACGTCAATGTCCAACGTCCAACATAAAATCAATCAAATATCAACATCTAATGACGTAGTGTGGACGTTACCATTATGACATCTATCAGACGTTGGATTTTGGTTGCCATACTTGCTGAATAAATGTCAGTATTTGTCGTCAATATGACGTTGGTTTAATATGTTGGCTCAACATTAGATTTTGGTCACTTTCCAACACAACCTAAAATCAACCAAATATCAACGTCATTTCACGTCGTTATTGGACATCAAAATAATATTGTCCTTAGACGCTGGCTAGACATTGAATTTTAGTCACCTGACATTGAACTAAATCAAACCTAATATTAACGACTTATGATGTTGTGTGTCTGTTGGGCGATAATTAAGGCACTACAGAAAGTTACGTTTACACACATCCACTAATTAGATGTAAATGCACCAGCTTTCTACAGCGTAATACTCTCTACTCACTACTCTTGAGTACTTTTGAAAGGTCATACTTTGAGTAATATTTACAACAGATACTTTTACTCTACTTGCACTACATTTTTAGGCAAGTAATGGCACTTTTACTTGAGTATGATTTTACAGTACTCCTTCCACCACTGCCTATAGCGCATGTCTTTGGACTGTGGGGAAAACGGGAGCACCCAGAGCAAACCCACGCGAACACAGGGTATTTAAAAATAAACATATTTAAATACAAAGAAAACAAACAGAAAATGTGTTGTGTGTAACTCCACAGATTGTATCTGCGCTTGATTATAAACAGACCTACAACTTCTGGAAATACAGTATCCCAGTAACAGTGTCCAAAACTTTCATGTTTATAAATAAACCAAAGAAAAGTGCTTCAAAGTAAACAAATCTCCTCAGTCGCCTACATACTTCTCTTGAATTCATATGGGTCCAAAAAAGGCTGTACATTACAACGTCCTCAATCAAGATGTGCTTTTTATTGGAAACATCAGTGGATGTTAAGGGAGATGGTTTGCTCATTCTTAGCACGTCAATCGTTAAGTCTCTCACAGCAGTGCCTCTGTGCCTTTGTTCTTGATTTGTTGTGTCTGAAGCCTTGAAAACTCAAAAAAGTCACACTTGACTTTGTCTCCTCTTGATTGTAGTAACGGCTCCCACAGACACAGTCTTAGCAACAGAACACATACTGCCCGAATCCAAAGAAGCTTCCCTTAGGAAGCGTTACCAAGGAAGGTTAAAGCAGAAGGGGAATATCAAACCCTAACAGAGCAAGAGAAGATACCTGACACCACCAGACAATCATACACAAACACAAAACACGACTACGAGTGGAATAACATGTTTCATGTTTAATTGCTCAATAATTGAACCATCATTCCAAAAGCTCACATACGCATCTCACAAACCTCTTCTGAACACATCAAAGCCATTAGTTAAGCTAAAATGTGCACGTTTGCAGTGGCGTACCCTCGTTTTCTTAGACGAATACTAAACATAAACACTTCCTTCCTGAAAAGCGAGTAGTAGTTTCTCTGAAGTCATGAGGTTTTTTCATTCATACGCTGCCGCTTTCCTGTTTCTGAACTTAACTACAGAGAAAAAAAGAAAGAAAAAACTCACATTGCAGGTGAATACACACACTAGCGGCTTTCCCTTTTAGCCAAGCTAAACTCTTACACAGTGATTTCAGGCACAGTGTCAAAAACGCACAACATATTCTGTCCCTAAAAACTTAAGAAAACACACAAATCTACTACTTTAAGATCTTTCTTTTTTCTGTGCTTTGCAAATATCCTTGCACTCTACCTGAAAGAAGAATTAAAACACTTACGAAAGCACGTTACTGATGCTGCAATGACAACAAACAGCAAACACACACACACACACACTCTGCTCCTAGGAGCATCTGTTTGAGACAATAGCCATTATTTAAAGCCAGGCTGGAGTCCTACCTTCTCATTCTTCAGAGGCAGACCCTCAATTTTGGGCAGCATAATCCTAAAAGGTAGCCATCTTGGCTCCCTGGGCTTCAGAAGAATAAGTGTCCGTGGTCTGCGATGCAGTGCGAGCAGCACAGGTTTGCATGATCAGTGCAGGGAAGCGAGGCTGTGATCTACACTGCCGCAGACAGCGACGCATGCGGCTCGCAGATGCAGACAGCAGATCAGCAGCCAATCGCGGACCGACTCTAGCGGCTTGTAAATGTATCTGCCATGCCTAGACCCTCCTAAACAAAGGATCCCCTATGTGGTTTCTTACTCTACAAGTACGCACGAGGGAGTGCGCTAAACTGTGCACTGGACAGTCAGCACAGCGGACTGGAGCTCAGAGATGGGCGAGGAGGGGGGCTGAGCAGAATAAAGGGTCTATGCAAGCAAACTATTTTTAGAAGTACACAGAGTTCCCAAGAACATCAGGAGGCGTTGTGTTTGAAAAGATGCAGTAAAAATATTTTAAAATAATGCTGAACATATTCCAGTAATAATAAACTATTTATAACAGATTGGTAATCTATATTTTGTATACATATATGTGCATATATAAGCACATCTGCATTAAGAGACGTTGTTTAATAACTCATCACAATTCATTTAGAAATATAATTTAGAAATGGATTGATAATTATTACAAATAGTGATAATATATGAAATAATGTGTTAAAATAACACTTCATAAATCACATTTAAATTCTTTCACAATAGATTCTTTCATTTTAAATTCTTTGTTACTATTATAAGCAGCTTTATTATTAGTAGTAATAGTATTATTAGTAGTTAATATAATACAAGTTATTATTAATAATAATAAAAAATAGGCAAAAGGCAAAACAATCTCTATTTTTAGAAGCACACAAACCTTTCAAGCCTATCAAGAGGAATCACGATCTGCCAAAGTGCTATTTCATCTATTAAAAAACATCTATAAAAAACAACCTGTTACTTTATCTGCGAAGCATTCAGCTTTATTACAATGAATCTAAAATAAGAACATCTAAAAATAATTCTAAAAAAAAACTCAGCCCATCCATGATGCAACGCAACATGGATAATGTGCTCAAAATAACATGAGGATGAAAGCCGAAATGCACGAGTGTGACTAAGCGTGTTGCTACACAGCTGTTTTTCTGAATGACGTCAGACGGCGTCACAGTCTGTGTCTCTCCATACAGACGCGTTTGGAGTGGACGTAATGGCGCAGTCGCAGAGCCTTCATCGCTGTGCTGCAGCTGTCACACGCTGTACCGTTCAGCACACACACACACACACATGGTGGAGCAGGTCAGATGAGGACACGCGAATACACCAGCTACTTTTAGCCCTAGCGCAAATACTGAATACAAAGACCAGGGAGACACTGAGGCAATTATGCATATCTTTCATATCATAGTGAATGTGTGTGTCAGTGTTGGGCAAGTTATTTCTAAAATGTAATTTATTAGTGATGCTTACATTAATCACACCTTTTCCTACTTTTTTACATGAAAACTCTTTTTTTATGTTCGATTTGCTTATTAATTCATTGATAAAGCTTGAAGTGAATCAGTGAGTTCAAGTGGGTCTAAACTAAGACATTTCAACTGATCCTCACTCTGGATGAAACTTTCCTTCAAAGCGTAAGCTGCATAAAGGACTGACCATGCCTGTGTGCTCCTGTGTCTAAAGCAGCCGTCCATATTAAGCCAGCCTGCTGTGTGCTGTGATGGCTGAGTATTGTTGCAGGGCTTTGTGTGAACACAAGTGAGGTGGCTGATGGGAATCGGTTTGAGTCGTGCAGTGACTCAGCTGCCTTGAGACAGTTTTCTTCACGCTCGCATCAGTGGACAATGGACCTGTGCTATTCTCGTTCACAATGGTCATAAAGGCCAAATCTGGTTAATATTCTAAGGATGCTACAATGGCACTTGTGACAGTGCTTTTTGCATGTGAAATCACCAGCCTTCATGTGAGTAATACACTCTGATACAAGCATGCTTCATCATGCCTTATCCTCTGACTAATTATTTGCCCTCAGTTTTTTTATTATTATTATTATTTTCTTAAAGGGGTCCTAGTGTGCCAATTTTTTAAGCTTTATGTCTCCAGGACGTGTCTTCAGTTCAAAATCCCTAACATTTTACTATTTACTTTTACTATTTATTATATATTTTGTATGTTTTTGTGTGTGTGTCTTTAAATGCAAATGAGCTGCTGCAAATACTGCTTGCACTTTGATTACTCTAGAAACAACAACACAAACAAAACATCTGCATGACTTTTAGAGCCTTTCAGTTTAAACTTCAGTTGAAATATAAATGAACCCAAAGTTTGGTATCACTGAAAAATTAAACCCAAAGGTTGGCAACATAGACATTTTTACGAATGTAGTGGTTATTTTTTGCGTATGTTGCTAGAATATGACATGAATAGGTTTTTAAAAACCAGTAACACTTTCATATGTATTCAAGGAAAAACAAAATACAGATAACATTTAAATGCACTTTAAAAATGCTGGGTTCCACACAATTCCTTCATGTTCCCCCAACACAAATCGATTAAAGCCCTGGTCATTTCACATTATTTTTCACGATTTTGTCATGATTTCCTTGACGTAGGGTGTCGTAGGGATTTGTAAACAACAAATGGGAATCATGACACAAGATTCAATTGTTTCTCCTCGTGTAATATGGCATAGTTCATGACAGACGATGCCATGTCTGCAACACTTCACAACACTATCGCAGAAGTCTAGCATGTTTAATTGTTACGTCCTTCTTCACGACAAGTTCCGTCACTGGGCAATAGGAGCACGTAATTTCTCGGTTATATCCACGGGTGTTGCGTATTTACTTATGGGTGGGTCACGGGTGGATAAGATCAATCATTTCTTATGCGAACTTTAAGTATGTTTTCTTAATTAAATTACTTTAATTAACTAATTGAATTGAAACTGACCGGCGCAATGGATGATTTCATTAACGGTGAAAACAGTTTGGCTTCTCTGAAACTATTTTACTTTCATTTTATTTAGGCTACTTATGATTTTACTCAACAAACAAGTTTGTGTTTTGGCACTGAAGCACATAGCGGACTTGTTTTGTAGCACTTAACCTCAGATGTTATTCATTATTCTTGTTGATCTAGTAGATAACAGACCAACAGAAAATACATTAAATTTAAGATACAAATTATGCCAAACGAAATTCATTACAAAAAATATTCCAAAAAATTTCCAAGAATTATATATGTGTTTGTGCCCATCCACTACTCACTTGTGGAGGTGGATGATTTGTTTCGCACTGTGGAAAATAAAGATTTAATTAATTCTCCACTGTAATTGTTGTATCACAAACCTCTGTCATATATTGGCTAATTTATTAATATGTCATTATTTTAAAGATTATGTCTAGAGAGTCAGATTTTTCCTCGGTGCTGATGTGCTTTCATTTTCTCTGTCTCACTCGCTGCAAGTTCAGGCAAAGCAGTGTTTAATGAGCAGCCCTAGCAGGAAAATTTAGATTTGAAAGAAAATATCGTAATATTAAAAAGGAAACATAAGTTTGATCCTATCAATGTCATAACGAAAGCCCTTAAATAATGTAGCCTAGCTAGTTGTCAGCAAGCGTGAGTGTTTATTGAGATTGAAATAAGATTAAAAACAAATGAAATTGAGATAAGAAATATTGTTATAACAACACTTGTGACGGCTTTGAGACATAATGCTCGTCGTAGACATCACGGGATGACTGATCAAGAAGCAACGTGTAGTCTGGCACATTTGTTACCCACAACAAGTCTAGATTTTGTCAAGACAAAATCACATAATCTGGCATGGTGACTTTCGTAGCTGACAATAAAAGTGGTGTAATCTGGCTTAAGTTAATTTATAAATACAAATTTAAGTGGATTAAACATAAACAATTAGTTGTCCCCAAAAAATCTTAAGAATGGTGTTGTTTCAAATCATTTTAAATAAGTAGTTTAAACAAGCACCAAAAGTGATTTTTAGTGTGCAGGACATGTCTTGTAGGAAAACATTCTCAGTTTCTGCATCACATTTAATGTAAGTGTCTGGACTCTGCTACCAAAACAAGAATTGACAAAACCGAAGTGTCTTGTCCTGACAGTAGACATATATAACAAGCACATTTAGCAGAGCACACATAATTGTTTTGGATGTTTGGTAAGTTCTGTAACAAGCTAAATTTGTTTTGTGTGCCTGGTCTTAATAATGACAGTTTCCACCTTTCCACTTTCGGGGTGAATGCTTCTCTTTGCTCAACCATTAAATCCCATGCCAATATGGATCAGTCAGCACAAATATGGTTTCATTTTGATAACAGAGCTCTTTGGAATGTAATGCAAATGCATCAGATGTTGCCTTGATAGCACATGTATAATGTACACAGTGATATAAACAATACTCAAAAAAATTGCTGCTTGTTTAAACTACTTATTTATAATGAGCTGAATCAACACAATTTTTAAGTTTTTTGGGGATAACTTTATTGTTTTATGTTCAATCAACTTTACAAATCAAATTTGTAAAAACAATTAAGTTAACAATTGATTTGTGTTGAATCAACAGAATTCAATTAACCCTGGAACCCTGTATTTTTTACAGTGAACATCTGTTTTTTGGGAAACATTTTATCTGATATTTACCTTATTAAATAACAGAGCACTTCCCATTTCAGGCACTGGCAAAAACCGGTAGAGAGGCAACAGAGTGTTGATGTAAAGTGTACAGGCTTTTTATCCACATGGCCCAGCATGGTTGTCTAACCATGCCTAGAATTCCAGGTAGAAAATGGTTTATAATTGTTTTGCTCCATACCAGGCTTGAATATGATTGGAACCATACCTGACTGTTCTTATTCGGGACAATAGTGGAAAACTGATTAATGTGAAAGCTAACTAAACCAGAACTAATTGTATTGTTTTTGTCATGGTCAGAGGGAAGGGAAAGGACAAAGACTCAGTTGCAGTCAATAATAGGTATTTATTCATTATAAAAAAACAAAAAAACAAAAAGGCAACAAAAACAACCCAAAGAAGAAAAACATTAACTAAAAGACAAAACCCAAACTTAGCTGGGCTGGCAGGACAGGAAGGATCTAGATAAGACTTGACAAGACAAGAGCGACATACAACGTATGATGTCCAACGACGGAATGGGACAGAACAGCAGACATGAGGAGACTATAAGCAGAAAGAATTAACAAATAAACAGATGAACTGAATAAACTAATTATGGGTTAACAAGACGAGTGGGACTAGACAATAGTCAGGAGAGCACATGACACAAAGAAACAACACAAGCAATGTCCTCAAGTATAACAGGACTAGAACATGCAGCTAATGAGAAAACTCATTAACCGCGTGTTCACATGAAAAACGACACTAAAGCACGCGGCGCATGTAAACATGAACCACGGAGCTTTTTCTCTTTATTCTCTTGTAGGGGCATGCTTATGACGTAGCACCTGTTGTTGGTGTTTCGTGTGTTTGAATATTAAAATGGCCCTCCTATGAATTGTCAGTTACTGAAATGGCCCACTGTCAATTTGAGTTTGAGACCTCTGCTTTAAAGGGTTAGTTCACCCAAAAGTTAAAATTATATTTCTTATCTTGTTGTTCCAAATCTATACAATGTCTTTAGTTATTTGTATTGGATTTAAAAGAGCAACTTGTACAATCCAGTAAATAAATTCCTCCAGATGTGTTTCTAGAGAAGAAATAAGCTACAGAGATGTCTGAAATAACACAGAAGTTAGTAAATGATGACAGAATGTTCACTTTTGGCTTAAAAAGTCCCTTTAATCATCAGCATGAGCAGCTTAAACTTACAGACTGTACTCATCTTTTCCAACACCACCCAGAACTCCTCCCTTCTTTGTCTTTTCTCACATGTGCTCAGTTGCCAATTGGAGAAACATGTCCATATGGTGTGCTTTAAAAAGCCATCTAGCCTTCACAAGTCACAGGCAGCCTATATATGAATCTCCCTTGGAAGTGCTGGCAAACTACACCACTGCACTGTGACAAAGTGACCGATGACTCAAACCACAAAAACACCAGCAACAAATGAGCATGTCAGCAGGTTAAAGGAGAAATCCACCATTATCCCTCTCAATCATCAGCACCATTTAACACGCTAACAAAGAAGGAATAAACAATGAATCTACAACTAGGGCAAATTCTGACTTGTTGAATTCTTGTTGAAGTCATTAGTCTTATCATAGCCTTGATTAGAGTTCAAGTGGATTAATGTGGGATTATAAATATTTTGTCCAATGGAAATGTGTGATGACAATGACTTTTTAAAAACTTTTAGAGAGCTGAATTTATTTTAACAGACCCCCTAGTTTTTCACGATTCTTTTATTGTGATTTTTTTGCGATAAAAATGACTGATTTAGTGGTGGAAATTCTCAGAAATTTGCAAACAATTTTGCGATTAAATATATATTACCATAGTAGGTAGCCTACTATGTTAGGTGTGCAATCTGACACAATGATAAGAATCATAAAAATAAAGCTTCTTTATTTTGGTCTCTTGTCAAGATAAGATCTAAAACATAGAGAAGGGATTAAGCTAAAGAAAGGTTGTATAAGGCCCAATCCCAATTCTATTTTTGTACCCCTACCCCTTTCCTTTCCCCTTGGCCCTTAAAACTAAGGGTTAAGGGGAAGGGCTTTAAAATTTACTCCTAAGAAATGGGACACCACTACAGCACCTGCACACGTCATCATATGTCATTGCGATCTCTTGCGTCATATGAAATCAGACGATCGCGACTGCTGTAGTTTTTTGTGTTGTGTTATTTTTTGGTATTTATATTCAGGAAATCACTGAAGGCATATATTATGTTATCATAACCATCTAATGTGGCAATAAGATCGTAACTATACTGCGCATTTACACAGTGGCCATATTCATCTATGTAAACACACGAAAACAACACTAACATTATAGCAGACACTATAAAAAGGTCATTCCCAGTCCCTAGACTTTTCTGAGAGGGTATTCGAGTATCATCGAGTGTCAGAATGTTGTAGGACTGCTATTCAAGAGTTAATTTTATGGATTATAAAAAGCGAAGTTTAGTGGTTTTTATTTTAGCGGGGTTTTTTTTTTAAAAGCATGACGGTAAAAGACAAACGCGGTTATGAATGTTAAAGCATGTGCTTGTTTGTTGTAAAAATTTGTAATAATGACAAAAAATACTAATTTTTGGGTTACTTCCAGGTTCAGCAATACTGCCATTGTGGCTGGTGTATTCTGGGAATTTTTTTTACCCTTTGGTTTCGAGTGTGGTCCTGAAAAATCTTCGTTCGAAGGGCTATTCACCCCTTCCCCTTGGCCCTTCACCTTCAAGCTAAAGAGAATTGGGACACCCCACCTCTTGACGTGAATGCGCAAAATGAGGGGTAGGGGAAGGGCTAAGAGGTAGAATTGGGATTAGGCCTAACTCTTATTTATATCCATGATCTTACTTTCTCTCAGTTTTCACTCCCCGGAGCATCTGACATATACCACACTCAGAACATGCGTTAGGGCTTCACCTACCGTAATACACCTAAAACACGCATTGCCGTAAAACGCTCTCGTTAACTGCAGGAAAAGAGTTAAACGAAAACATTTATCGATTTTACACACACCATAATACCAGCCATACATGTCAAGCACAAATAATGTCCCTCACTTCGGTCACGTCCAGTGGGCCGTCATCACTCTCTATCATTGTAAGCTGCTTGCTGTTCTGTCTGTTTCATTGCTCCGTTTGAAAGATGTTTCACACTTTATTTTGCAGTTTAAAGCACGTCAAACGCACAAAACGCACAATATGCACCACAGGATGCCTAATCCAATCTTTGAATTGGCTTGTGACTTTTTGTTGATTTTGTGTTGGATTCAGCGATCGTGGAATCACGAAAAAATAGGGGGTCTGTTTTAAACCTGCTAATATTCTTCTTGCCACTATTTTGTCCAATTTCTTTCATGTAATGAAAATCAATTTGGAGAAAAAAATGATAATAAAAATGTAGTATGATCACTTATTATTTTATATACTTTATTAAGTACAAGTCAGAATAATGTGCAACTTTAAATGAGAAATGTGCAAATATAAGATAAATTTAATATGCTTTCTAAGTATATAAAATCACCATAACAAATTTCATTTCATTTAAATTTCATTAAAGGTGCAGTAGGTGATCTGCCAAAAAGCTAACCGTTAGCATAATAGCTTTGAAAACACAACGCATATTTTTCTATCACTGACCGCAAAACATTTGGCGGGATTTTGATGCCATACAAAAAAACTAAACAACATGATTTGTAAACAAATACATTTGCCTCACCTGTCTATCTACATATGAACAACTTTTCTGGTGTAATCAGTTTTCTCTGTAGTTCACTTTGTACAGAGATGTATTGGTGTTAAAGATCACTCGAGTGTACAGTTCCACAGATACGATAAAATTAATGTAAAATCAAGGTTAAAATTACATGGTCACTCACAATGTTTTTTTTAATTATGTCTGAAAGTCTTTAGTCACGTGTTTGTAAACATACAACAAAACCAACCTAGGCTCATTCTGAAAACGTACCGCTATATACATTTCAGGGGAGCTCCAAATACATCCCAGGAGGTGCCTCACGAGTGCCATTCCAGAGGTTGCTGTCGTCTGACTGACTGATCGACTAACCCACCGTCCTCCTTCCCAAACCCAACCAATAGTGTTTTCAAAAGCACAGATTGACCATTGATGTGGAATATTTCATGCATGCAAGGATCGCTGGTCTGACTCTCTCACGTGCTTCGTCTTAAAGCGACTACTGTATGATTAGTGGTTTGTCGGCGGGGTGCAGGAATTACACTTATTACTAAGCCATACTTACATGCTATTTCAGACCAAATATTCAGAGTAGCTAGTAAACATTATAGGGAGCTAGTCACAGGTTATCATTGTTCAAAAATTAACCAATGTGATGTAAATATAAAACCAACTTCACCTCAGTAAAGTGGAATAGCTCTATTGACTTATGTTTTTTTGTTAAAATAAATAAAAATCTACATTAATGATGCTGTAAAAGGTCTCTTATGAAACTAAAAAAAGTCACATCCATCTTTCGCCGGAAGATTACACAGAAAGCCAACTGACCCAGCCGAGGCTTGAACCAGCGACCTTCTTGCTGTGAGGCAAGTGCTGTTCCCTACTGCACCTTTAAATGCAAATACCATCCTCTAAAATGAAAATGGTTTGCTGCATCTATTTTTATTTAAAGCTTATTCAATAAAACTAAAAATAGGGAGCAACAATTTTTTTTCAATCAAAGAATCACCAATAAATATTAAAGAGATCCTTGTCTTCAGAAGCGTACTCCTCTATACTTGAATAAATTCATTAAGTCACACATATTAAATTAACCCCTGACAGCAGAAGAAGTCAGGCTGAACAAGAGGTAAAGATCCTAATTTCCTCTGTAAGGCACACAAAGCAATAATACAATGCATTTGCTGAGTCAAAAAATTATGCTTGTTTTAATATGCAGTGTGAGAAGCCATGCATTAGAGTGTTCTCTCAATAAATTCACACAGTGATCACTGGAAATACCTATGTACTTCAACATACGTATGATTGCAGTTTCTCGGAAACACTAAGGGGCAGTATGACGACAACAACTTTTGTTCCTTTTCACACTAATGATATTTACAGGGAAATATTATCAATAAATACAAGATTTTTTGTGCATTTCTTTGCACAACAACAAATAAACACCACAAAAGTATGGTATCAATTTTCCACCAAATGTATTGCAGTCATGGATCAAAAAATAATAAGCATAAATAAAAAAATTGACACTTCATGCAAAATTCTAACACACAAAATCTAACAGGTGTCTATATTATCTGAAACTGCAGCCATGAGTTGCATTGGAGTGACACCAACTCCCCCTTCGTCTGATTGGCTGGTGGAGTAACTGTCAATCTCGACTAGTTGACCAAAGCCTACCCATGATTTAAATGAAACTCAAATTCATCAATCTTTTGATTATGCAAGCGCAGAATCTAGGAACAGTTGTAAAGGGGAAAAACTGTAAGCAGACAAAACATTCAAATATGAGTGGAAAAATTGATTTTGTTTGCAATTCAGGTTTCAGTTTTGTGCAATGTCATTTTAAACAGAATTTTTGATTCACGCTTTCTATCACAATCAGCAGCAATCTAGCAGTGCAGATTACTGGAGAACTACAAATCCCATTATGGACCTCACACACACAAGTTCCAGTTATTTCCCTGATTGCACACACACACGCACGCACACATGCACGCACACACACACACACACACACACACACACACACACACACACACACACGCACACACACACACACACACACACACACACACACACACACACACACACACACACACGCACACACACAGCCAGAAGCTCATCATAGACTGATTATCAGGACTATAGATACACCTCACATTCACACACACAGTGCTGAGTCTTGTTCCCCTGTAACACTTCTAAGCATTTTCCTGCCCTGTCCTTCCATGGTTTTTGATCTTTGCTTTGTTCATTGTTTTATGTTGTTTTGCCGCCTGTACTGACCATTCGCCTGCTTTGCTGCCTACACTTTTGGATTACCCTCATGTTACCGTTTATTCCAGTTTGACTATTGCTTGCCTGACTAAGCTAACTTCATTTTACTTCCACTCCTATGTTACACTCATTATCTTTCAGTACGTGACCTTGTTCTTTCTTAGTCTGCATTTAGTTTTTTGCTTTTGTATGTTATAATTTTACACACGTTGTCAATTTTTTATCTTCGATAATTTTTGATTTACGACCACAAAACATTTGTCAGGATTTTCAAAACAACTAAACAACATTATTTGTAATCAAATACATTTGCCTCACCTGTCTATCTACATATGAACAACTTTTATGGTGTGGTCATCTTTCTCTGTAGTTCATTTTGTGCAGTGATGTATTGGTATTAAAGATCACTCGAGTGAAGCACAGTTTCACAAATAAGATAAAACCAATGTAAAATCAAGGTTAAAATTACATGGTCACTCACAATGCACTTAAAGAAGTCTTTAGTCAGGGTTTTTTAAAACATACAACAGAAGCAACCCAGGCTCATTCTGAAAACGTACTGCTATATACATTTCTGGGGAGCGCCAAATACGTCGCAGGAGGTGCATTTTTTTGCAGTTTTTGTTTTCGCAAATCCACCAGAGATCTCAAATTTCTCTAACGAGTGCCATTCGCGCCTGCTGTTCTTGCATAAATGCACCACAGGTTGCTGCCATCTGACTGACTGATCGACTGACCCATCCTCCTCCTTCCCAAACCCAACCAATAGTGTTTTCAAAAGCATGGATTGACCAGTGTCCACCCACTTCCCTAAACCCAACAACAGTTTTAAAAAGCTATTCAAAATAAGAAAAGTCCTCGCCTGATTTTGACCGCGTTTTCAGATTTACCACAATCTCACTCTGTTATTTGTGTCCTGAAACAGGCAATAAAACGTACATGAAGCAATGTATTACAGGTTTCACAAAAAATGTAGGATGAAAGATCATTTTAAATAAGCCTAGGCTGGAATAAAACCTTAATTCAGGTCATTCAGTGGTTGCTGATGCTGCCCTGATACATCTTATGCAAACAGTTTTTGCATACAATGAAAAGTTTTATAGATCAACAACAACAAAAATCATATCAAAGCATCTTAGTAGCAGTTTGGCATTTCTTGTTTAGAGCGGAAAGTGAGATTTCCTCAGTCAGGAGGGAAGTTGGTGTGTGTGTGTGTGTGTGTGTGTGTGTGTGTGTGTGTGTGCGTGTGTGTGTGTGTGTGTGTGTGTGTGTGCGTGCATGTGTGTGCGTGTGTGTGTGTGTGTGTGTTAAAACAGGAAGGCTAACCGGTGGTTTGCTCTGTGCACAAACAACAAGGAAAAAAGCCAACAAAATGCAGCAAGGACAATTCAACGGATGCACTTGGCTTCTGTAATTGCAAATAAACAAAAAGGCAGTTTCCTAATCACCATCATTGTGACTTTATTTTAAACTTTGATGATTCATATCACAAACTAAACGCTGTTGAGGCTCTTGTGAGTGAATAATAATAATGGTGTAAGAACACCTGGGACTCCTCAAAAGACACTCATTGATTCAATCCATTTGCTTGCTTGGAGGGCTGACATTGAAATTTAAATCATCTATTCAGCTGTAAAGTCGGGGGAACTGTGGAGAAATTTTCCAGTACAGTCATACTCCTCCATGGCAACTAATGTGGTAGTGTAAAACGCTTTAAGACTTCCCTTTTATTGACAGACATTAATCTGGGCTATGTTTGGATGTGATGAGATATTTGAGATGAGGTGAGACTTGCTGAACTCTGTTTAGTTTCGTGTTGATACTGATTAAAGTGTTGCTAAAAATCAAATATTTTACCAAAAAAAATAACAGTAGTAATTTACTGTGAAATCTAAATATTTCAAAAACAGAAGTAGTGTTTTTACAGCAAATGTATCCCTTTTTTATTTTTTAAATACTTTCAGGGTTCATACACATTTTTACTACTAAAATTCCATGACTTTTCCATGATTTTTTCAAGACTTTCAAGTAAATTTTCATTAAATATTTCATGCAATGTCTACATATGCATGGTAAAAAAAAGAATGCATGTTCATTTTTATTACAGCATATCATAAAACATGCAGCAAAATTCATTCCGCCACGGCTACATTACAGCTTCTCATTCAAAATATTCAGTCGTTTTTTGTTTTTTTAATAGCGGGTTATAATCGCACCGAAACTTATTAAAAGGTAAGTGAATTACAACTTTTCTGTAACTGTCGCAGTGCTGTGTGTTATTTGTTTAACCCTTTAAGGTGACATGCCGACTGACAAGTGTGTGATGTGTGATGCTAGCAGACACAACATATAGCTTTCAGTTAGGATGAACACAGTTTCCATAATTATACTTTATTGATAAAGCTCTAAGGTTCTGCATAAAACAAACAAAGACTTTATCTTGCTGGAGTTTAAAGTCGTTTCACTTTACTTTAGGATGCATAAATGCCGCTCTGTAGGTCTATTGGAGACGTTCATAAATATTCCTAGCCAATCTATTAAATGCTCACTAATTAAACGCGCTAAATTGCACTTCAGCAATGTTTATTTGAGAGCGCACAAGAAAATCTGCACTTGAGCAGCGTAAGTTTTGTGCAGAATAGGAAATCGACACATAGGGTAAGAGATTCACATGCTCGTATAAATGCGATCTCGACTTGTAATACTGCGCTCACGACATTTGTCATTGAAGTAACGCCACAGGTAGTTATCTGAACTGCAAAAGGCCTGCCGCCACAGCTGTAAAAAATCCTAGAGGAAACACTGTAGCCTATATTCAGGAATACAGATATTTGTTTTCCATGACTTTTCCAAAACTTTGTGGTTTTTCTGTTTTTGTCAAAATTCCAGAACTTTTCCAGGTTCTCCATGACCGTATAAACCCTGCACATAAAAGCATGTATCATTTTCACAAGCTTGCACTTTGAAACATGTTTTACATTTTTAGGTCTCCAAAGCACTGCAGCTGTGTAAATGAACAGTCAAAATGAATAAAAGTTATTGAATATTATATATGAATATAATGTAAACACCCCCAAAGTTACAAGAGAAATGTGGATCTCTTATTTTAATACCACTGCAAGCAACAGGACAAAAAAGAAAGTTATTTATAGTTATTATTTATTGCAGCAACTATTTTACGTTATGCGCCCAGTGACGGTTATGTTTAATCTCCTATTTTAAATATCTTAATACTTCATCTTATAACTTCATACCAATGAGACTGCACAAATTTAAAATCCAAGAATTTAAAAGCCTAAAATAGTTCTTTGCAAGATCGGGATATTGTTTTTACAATTATAATTTTATTGCCTTCTGACATAATCCTTTGAGAGTATATATTGTGATTCTTCCTACTAGCACCAACCTGCCTGATAAAAAAAATTACACCAAAAAGGACCAATTGTCTTCATTCATTGAACATTCTTCATCTGTAATGCACAATTAGAAGAAAACCTTTGGCCAAGTAAAATAATAAATGAAAACTGCAGATGCCTTTCGCTATGTCATGATGCATCACCTCCGTGCACAGAGGTGACTAATAGTGTCCGATGACTGTATTTGCGAGTGTGACAGCAGCATTACGAGGTGTTTAAGATGATCAAAAATCATATCACACTGGTCAGAGAGAGGTTCAATGCAGAGGGATTCACTCCTACTGACATTTCACGATTTGTTTGCTCACTTTCTTGCACTTCAGCCTCCTACCAGCTGTATTCACACAAGCACTCATGCTGCCTCATGCCAATGATCCTACACACACATCTTTCACTTTCACTGGAGATGTAACCACATGAATATAACATTAACAACACCATCCTACAGTATTCTACGTAGTTTTTAGTGTAGTAACAGCTCTAAAATCTAATTTCAAAAACATTCTATACTCACATGTAATGTATAAATACACAGCCATTGAAAAGTCTACAATAAAATTAATATAAGATATTTATATAATATTTAAATAATATAAAACATTAATTAAATGGCATGAGCTTAAAATGGATTTGTTTTTCTGCTACTACACCTTAAACATCGAAGACTTTTCAGAAGAGAATTAACAGGTGATGGATGGTGAGAAGAGAAGAGTTTACAGAAATATAATAGTCAACATTTGAAGAGGGACCAAAAATTGTTCTAAGACAAGAATGGGTGTTATTTTAGTTTAAAGACAAGTTTGATGAAAGGTTTTGATCCACTGCAAATTTCGACTACTATACTGAAATGTAATTTTTGTTAAGAAGCATATTTGCACCTTCACAGCAAGCTTTTTGTGTTTAAAACACATCTAATATATTCAGTATGTCCAAAATATGGATAGATTTGGGGAGTCAGTGAAAATGCTTTTGAGTCCAAACAACGAGTCCAAAAATAGACAATTCACTATTCAACAGACTTGTGTAGTCATTTATTTTCCTGTCTATTCGATGACTAGACTGTTTTTAGACTATAGACCAATAGATTTTCACCAACAGCCCAAATATACCTTTGTTTTAACCAATGCATCTATGTTTAGATGTCTATTAAAGGTCATTTAAAAGCACACCAAAACGCTTGCTGGGGCTGATACGCTGAGGGAAATATAGCTCATTGTTTTTAAACAGAGCTGAATCAAACACTCCAAATGGATTTAGTTTTTAGTTTGTGGTTATGTTGTTAGCAAAATTGCTAACAAGCAATCTCCATCGACAATTTTTTCCCTTGCATTGGTGAAGTTGATGGCATGGTGGCATGGCAGATGTCTGTCAAAACACAGTATGTAGAGCCGATCTGCCCTATATGCACAGTATAAAGCCCCCAAACATGCCCCTTGTTTGCTGTGATTATGCGCCCTCTAGCAGTGAAAATGACTAAATGTGCCAGTAAAGATGTCACCCTTACTATGCCACCACCTCCAAATCAGTCAATTAATGTAATGCTATGTGATTGTCAGATGCTGTAAATACTAGAAAACAGAGCTTTTCCCCATTGGATTTAACATACATGATCTGAGAAAGGGCAAAACCCAAACATTTTGGCATTCAAGTACATGCTTAAATACAAATACACAGAAAAAAATGATGTTGAAATGTCAGTCTAGGCCTATTTGTTTTAGTTAAATGTCTTAAATTAGCATAAACATTTAGGGAAGCAATAAAATTCTTGCTATTCAGCATTAGAAGCAAGAATGTGCATTCAGTCTTCAAGAATCACTGTCATTTAATGTTAAACAAACAACAAATGAGAGAATCACCAGAAAATAAGAGTATCATTCAGTGTTTAATATATACACTATAGTAACTTTAATAAAACTCCATTTCAATTTAATCAAAGTCCCTTTCAAGCAAAGTCTTAACCTGGATATTTGCAATGCCTCCAGAAAGTTCATTCAAGACCAAAGTTCTGTCTAACTGAATGAGGGAATTTTAAGTAACCAGTCCCATTAGTTGTTTCTTAAGCATGTCAATTCAGTTAAAAACATGTATTAAAGTATTAAATAAAACATGTTATTTCTAGTTTGCTTCGGTAACTATGTATGTGCAATGTTTGGCACGACACCAACATCCTTTTCAGCTGTTTTAAAGGTAACCAGAGAATGCTGTTAGAAAAACTGGAAAAACAGAAAGATCCACGCTGGAAGAAAACAATATGATGTGACATAATTTCTCCTGTAAAATCAATGCAAGCACACAGTAGTTGCCAAAGACAGTGTTGTCATAATAACTAAGTGACCTCGCACATACTCTTCCCCCCCAAAAACCAGCCTGATATGACAAGGAAACGTGACTATTTTACATTTTGTCAGTTTATGGGCTAATTTGTATTAGTTGAGTCAGATGCAAATGTACAATTTTAAAAAGGAGGCATGCCACCCAAGCCCACCCCTAAACCCAGCAGTCATTGGGAAATAAGCAAACCATACTAAATTGTACAAATGAGATCATACAAATTTATACGCCGCGACGCGACTGACTATTAATGGGAATAGGAGATGAGACTCTGATTGGTTTAATGCACGTTAAGCTCAAAACACACCCAAAACTCATTAAGAGAATAAGCACAACCCTGTTAGACCATGGAAAACATGCACAAACCAAATTTTCTGTCCCTAAAATAGCAAAAGTGTATTCAGACACACCCTTAATGCTTTTGTGCCATGCGCTTTAGACTTTGCGCCTACGGTAGATCGTTAAAATAGAGCTCCAAGTCTTGATGAACATAAATTTCGAAAAACCTTTTAAAATGAATAAGCCAGGAAGGATTTATGTGCAGCTGGAAGACACACCATTCCTTATTGTCTCATTAGAGCAATATCTCTTCCTGCTTCTTTAATAGCAGCCATTCATCTCTGTCAAACGGTATGTACTATTATAAAACAGTAAAACTGTGCATTTTAGAGCCACATTTTCTTCAGATGCAATTTATTGACAGATTAAGTGGCAATCAAAACATACAGTGTATCGTTCAGAGATGCTCTCCCTAGTGATAAACAGCAAACCTATAAAAAGTGAACAGCGTTTCAATCTATTTGACATGTTGGGTTTTGTTCACAACGATAAACTCACAAAGCCAGAGGTTTTGCTGCCAAAGCTGTCGAGATGTCGAGACGACTAACCCGAGACACCGCAAAAAATTCATCCAGCATTTATATCTGGAATTGTAAGGGGCTGTTAAAACATAAAATATGTTTGTGCATCTGATAATGTTTTATATTTTGATAGCCCATATCTTTATAGATATTACTGTGATTGGAAATTCTGAAGATTTCGGATCAAATGTTTACAGAGTAACCTTTAAGAACACATCATGAAGCAGATGCTCAGTAAAAACAGAGGCCAAACAGGCAGATGCTCTTGACTTGGCATTAGATGTCAAGGTGACAGACACTGATATCATGGCAACCATATCAGCCCAGTCCTACAGAAATTAAAGTAGTATTTGGCAAGGACTCTGGAAAAACAACGAAAGACGTTTTCATCATGGAAAAAGAAAACACTCTTGCATGAATAATAACAAGACTCAAAAAAAGATTGAAAATCATAAAGGTAAACACAGATGTGAAACCTCTGAAGAATAGAACTGAAAGTCCTGAAACCAAAACTGAATCGACACCTTGAGATGCACTGTGAGTTTATTAATAAATAACTGAATGCAATTTTCAAAACCTTCATTTCAAAAGCAAGTGTTAATCATGTCACCAAAGTTCTTGCAAACAGTAGTTAACCTCAGAGAAAATTGGGCTCTCATCGCCATGAACAATTAAAAAATGAAAATGATTCAATTAGATTTAATAGTCAACTTTATAATAATTACTAATAAATCTTAACCTTTTATCGCATGAAATGGAAGTTAAGAGTGTCCTTTTATCCCCTATAGTGGTGTACATCAGATTGAAATGATTCTGAAATCTAGTGCATGTTTTTGTACTACTGGAACTGATTGGATTGATGGAAGATGGCAGTTGCTAACAAAATGGTAGAAGATTTAAATGTCAGTTTGCACTCAGTTGTGGAGGATTACTGTTAATGTCGGCACTGTAATCAGATGTAAATGTTTTCAGATGCCTGATGATGATGAGAACAAGAAGCCAAATTTTAAAGACAGGACCGTGTAATATTTGTTCGAACCAATGCCTTCGCGAAGGCAGAGTAGATATGAGACAAGCACTGATAGTCCCATCCTACAAGACTGATAGCCCCACCCTAAAGGCATTCCATGTGACCAGAAGTGAAGAAAAGTCATTTCGAGTGGGAGGGAAAGTTATGGTTTGTAATTAAAAGTACTATAAGCACAGATACATGTTATGATGGTTACTATATATACATATAACAATAAAAAGACTACATTTGGATTTCATGCCGACTTTAAAGATTCATCAAGCTGTTTGAAGATGAAACCATAATGTTGTGTAATACTAGATTACAGATGTACATGTTGCTTTTAGTGTAATGAAGAAAACTGAAGTAAACTGCTCAATGTAATGTTAAAATTGCTATGTCTCTGATTCTGAAATAAATTTACCACACTTAGGGAAAAAAACAATACAGCCTTCCCATCATGGACCCTTTTTACATTTCCTGGTTTCTCAGTAGCGGTAGTCATCATTGTTGGGTAAACTTGGAGCACAGTGAATAGGAGAGTAAAACAATTAATTTTTTTACAGTCCTGTTGACTGAAATAATGAAAGAACAACGGCAAATTTACTGTCTCGCCTATAGACATTGCGTAGAAGCATACGCTGTAATTCGTTTCATGTAATTTGATGCAAAGATGATATAATACACACATAAATGCATATAGATGACACAACATAACAGTCTTGTGAAAAGAGTCCATTGTGTTTTGTAGTTGTCAAATAAACAATAACATTATAATAAAAAAACATAAAATTTAAAAAAATTAAGTCTGTGTAGATGCACATTCTTAACCTTATTATATTCATAAGTCCTCATGAACCAGAAGTTGCTGCTTTTTATTTCAGTATGATGGTGTATTTCCAATTAAATATTGAGTAGGGGGCTCAGGTTTTATTTTTCAGCTCCTCCTCTCATCTTTCACTCACAGCAAACAAACGGTTGGAGGGGTGTGGCTAAGCATATTTTGCCCAAGTTGTCAAAGTGACATCATCAGAGTCAGATTTTGATTAAAGATTACGAAAACAAACATTTCTGTTTCTTATTCTGGGCCCAATCTCAATTTTACACATTAGCCCTTCCCCTTAACCCTACCCTTCATTTTGCGTGTTCACATGAAGGGGTAGGGGTGTCCCAATTCTCTTTGGCTTGAAAGCGTAGGACTAGCAGGAAGGGCTAGAAAGCCCTTGAAAGTGAGATTTTTCACGACAACACTCGAAACCATGGGGTACGAAAAGTTCTACAATGACAGCATGGCTGCACACGAAAGTCAGGAGATCTACAAATTAGTATTTTTTGTCATTATTATGAATTTTTACAACAAGCAAGCATATGTTTTAATACATTCATAACGGCGTTCTTGTTTAACGGTAATGCTTTTTTTAAAGAGCCATATTTTGGTTTTGGGGGTCTCCAACAGCAGTCTAATATGCCTGCAAGGTCAAAAAACACTTTCATTGTCTTATAATATGCATTTATTTTTACCTATTTATCCCAGCGACACACCCATATGCTTCGTTCAGCAATTCATTTGTTCCCAAACCCCTCCTTAGTGCGATGCTAATTTGCGCTGATTGGACCGATGACAGTCTGTTGTGATTGGTCGACTGCGTTCAGCGTAAGACAGAGTGAAATGCCCCCATGACTTATCAACAACATTGAAGTAGTCAGAGTGCATAGTGTATGTGTGAGCAGACCTGCCAAAACTCCCGTTTTTCCCAGGAATCTCCTGTATTTCAGACCTATCTCCCGCCACCCTCCCGTTTTGTTATTTCTCCCGGAAAATTCCCGTAATTTCAACGCTGCTATTGTTATTTGATTTGTGATTTAATTTTGTGAAGTCAAGCTTCAGCTCAATTATGCAGCGCACACTATAAATAAAAGCAATAACATGCTTTAAATGTAAATATGAATTTAGATTTATTAATTGTCTATACAAAAATCTCTTATTTGTAAATGTGGCTCACAAACAAACAGAACCAAGATTAACAAACAAATAAAAGCAAAAATTATGAAAATGAGAATTTAATTCAAAATGACATCAGATTAAAACAATGTTCTGTCTGTGTCATTTTACCTTATTTCAATAAACAAATATGATAATGACATGATCTCTGAAATATAGCTAGCGATCAGCATTATTCATAATCAACAGGAAAAGCAATTGCTGCTTTAAACATTAAGTCCTTGTTTTGATTTTCCTTTTTGAATGACCAATATTAATATTTTGTCTCATTGTGAAACTACTATCAATTCACTTGCTTACATATTTCTGTAGTGAAAACAGCAAACCATGGTGCTAAAATAAAAAAAAATCATGTTTCAAAGAGAAAATAAGAACTGTTAAAAAAGAAGTAAAGGCAATATAAGTTGCTTTGGAAATTTGTAAATGCAATATCAATCAATGTTTTACCAAAGATTAAAGGGTTAGTTTGCTCAAAAAAATTCAGTCTTGTGATTAATCACTCACCCTCATTCATTCACAGCTTAGTCCCTTTATTAATGTGGGGTCACCAAAGCGGAATGAACCACCAACTTATCCAGCATATGTTTTACGTAGCAGATGCCCTTCCAAGTGCAACCCATCACTGGGAAACACCCACACACACTCATTCACACATACACTAGTGACTATACAGACAATTTAGCTTACCCGATTTACCTATGGCGCATGTCTTTGGACTTGTGGGGGAAACCAGAGCACCCGGAGATAACCCACACAAACACGGGGAGAACATGCAAACTCCACATGCCAACTGACCAGTCAAGGCTTGAACCAGCGACCTTCTTGCTGTGAGGCGAGCATGCTACCCGCTCCGCTACCGTGACGCCTCACTCACCCTCATGCACTGTAAAAATCCTGGGTTACACACAATTGATTTGTGTTTTGACAACATGAAGGAATTAACAAATTTAAGTGGATTAAACATAAAAAACAATTCTGTTGTCCACAAAAATCACTCAAGAAATGTGTTGTTTCAACTCATTTTAAATAAGTTGTTTGAACAAACAGCAAATGTCATTTTTTTTCGAGTGTGCCGATCCAACCTCCCAGAGACTTTTCTTCATCTTCAAAACAACAAATGAATATAATTTGGGTGAAATCCGAGAGCTACCTCATCCAAAAAAACAATGACCCCAACTTGTTTATTGTCAGAACATATGCCTTCAATGATTCAATTGGAACCTTATGAAGCGATGTTTGTACCAAGTGGCAACATCCCGCTCTTTTTTGCAAAGTAAATACGGAAGTAACTTAAATTGTAATTCATCGGCTAGCTCCAGAAACTCAAGGGGCCTCATGTACAAAGACTTGCGTTGAATTCATACTAAAACATTCCGCAGTAAAAAATTCTGATGTATGAAACACTGCGTACACGGAATCCATTGCATATTCTCTTTGTACATCCGAATTAACGTGAAACTGAGTGCACGTGCACGAGCGCAAAACCCCTTGCTGCCTCCTCCCCCTAATAAATATGGTAATGACTCTACTTTGGCAAAACCAAATGAACAAGCAATGGCAAAAACAAGCAAGAAGACAAACTTTGAACAGAATGTGACTTGGATGTGCTCATTTCGGTGGTAGACCTGAGAAAAACAGTGTTATTTGCAATTTTGTCCTCCACAATTAATAACAAAAGAAAAAAAATAGAGTGGGAGAGTTTAGCTGATTTAGCTGCGGTCTGAACATCGCACTGTGAGTGAATTAAAAAAGAAATGGTCCCATGTAAAGGTGTAAAATTTTGTAGTGTCTATTTAGGCTAAGTGCAAATAGCACACCTCATTGGGATGAGCTAGTTGAGTGATTCCCGCCCATCATTGTTTGATTAACAGTGACAACATCACTAAAGAGAGCGACTAACAGCAGCGTGAGTGGTGTAGTTCGTAAAACGTATGGAAACATGTTTTGACACGATCGATCATGAACCCGGTTTGAATCCAGCGTCTGATGAACTCATTCTTTTTTTTTCCCTACTACATATCAGATTTTGCCTACTCTTCATCACGAGGAAGACAAGTAGGAATCATTAAAGGGCACATAGGTTACCCCTTTTTTCATATTTAATATGTCTTTTGTGTCCCCAGAATGTGTCTGTAAAGTTTCAGCTCAAAACACCCATCAGATTATTTATTATAGCTGTTTGAAGTGTCTATATTATCGCTGGAAAAAAGGTTTTGCTGTTTTTTTGTACTGGCCCTTTAAGGCTAGTTCTCCCCGCCCACCGTTCCCACGTGCCTGTCAGCAATCGCCGCCCTCGGCTGCCTCAGGAAGCAGATCTCATGTAATGTGTGTGAGAAATACTACAGTAAGAACTTTAACGATCAGTATTTGATGCATTTTTTGTGGCGTTGCAACAATGAGTCACACACAATGTCATTACAAATTTCACGCACACACACAGCAAGGACACAAACACATAGCGCACACACATACACACACACACATAGTGCAGACATACACACACACACACATAGGGCAGCAGACATACACACACACATAGCGCAGTAGACACACACACACACAGAGCGCAGCAGACACACACACACACACACACAGAGAAAGAGAGAGAGAGAGAGAGACAGCGCGTTAAGCTTTGCACTCGTTTTGCACGCATATGCGTCATGATACTGGTAATATCCACTGCTGTATGAATATCTGTTATGTTAATGTACAAAATAAACCCGATTTAACGTCCACAAACCGCGATTGAAGCGTCTTCTTTTATAATTGTTCTGACACGCGCTGTGCATCTGAAGTGAATCGCTATAATTCATTACACACATGCTCTGTTTTAAAACATTTTAAACTTGTAAAACTCACTCTTGATCACGTTTGATGATGATTAATGATCCTAGCAAACTGAACACACCTTTTATTCCTGGCTGCTTTGCGCTCGTCCTCTCTTGTTTATATGATTATACACGTGACTACCGGACATGTTAATGCGCACAGCTGTCAATCAATATTGGTGGGCGGGGGGACCGCTCTCCTACGTAAAGTTGCGGTTGATCTGAAAACCGCTCCAATTGGTCCACCGTTTTTATGTTGTTGAATTTGAAAAAAAAAGGACTGGGTGTGTTTATTTCACCTCAATATGACAGTTTATACACTATACTTACATACATTTCTGTCCAAACAGCTTGAAAAGTAGATTTTTCACCATAGGTGCCCTTTAACAAGTGTGTGTATTATGTTATCTGCACATTTATTGAATGGAAATGTTTCAGATTCACGTATGCAAATTCATTTTCAGATGGCGTCTTTATAGCAATGTACGTGCAGTAGAGTGCTCCGATTACATTGGGAAAATGGGCGATCACTGCAAATTGCACTTTAAAGGGCACCTATGGTGAAAAATAAACTTTTTAAGCTGTTTGGACAGACATATGTGCAGGTATGGTGTATAGACCGTCATATTGGGGTGATATAAACACACCCAGTCTTTTTTTTTCAATTTAGAAACATAAAAACGGTGGACCAATTGGAGCGGTTTTCAGACCGACCGCAACTTTACGTAGGAGTGTGGTCCCCCCGCCCACCGAATTGATTGACAGCTGCGCGTATTAACATGTCCCGGTAGTCATGTGCATAATCATATCAACAAGACCAGACGTGCGCAAAGCAACCGGGAATAAAAGGTGTGTTCAGTTCGCTAGGATCATCAATCATCATCAAATGTGATCAAGAGTGAGTTTTACATGTTTTAAAACAGAGCATGTGTGTAATGAATTACAGCGATTTCGCTTAGCTTTACTTCATCAGCACAGCTGCGTGTCAGAACAATTATAAAGAAAGATGCTTCAATCCCGCTTTGTGGACGTTAAATCAAGTTTATTTTGTACATTAACATAACAGATATCCATACAGCAGTGGATATTAACCCGTATCCTGACACATTTGCGTGCAAAAAGAGTGCAAAGCTAAACACGCTCTGTATGTGTGTGTTAGCTGCGGTGTGTGTGTGCGTGTGTATCTGTGTGTGTGTGTGTGTGTGTGTGTGTGTGTGTGCGCGTGAACTTTGTGTGACTCATCGATTGCACATGTTGCAAATGCACATCAAATACTCACTGGTAAAGTTCTTACTGTAGTATTTCTTACAAACGCTACGTGAGATCTACTTCCTTTAAGTATGTCTGTTGTCTGACACAGCCGAGGGAGACGATTAAGACACGCAGAAAGGCACGTAGAAACGGTGGGCAGGGAGGACTAGCCATAAAGGCATAGTACAACAAAACAGCCCCCTCGGTCAAAAATGTATAAAATAGAATCTTGCAAAAGGTATAATGAAAAATCTGATGGGTGTTTCGAGCTGAAACTTTACAGACACATTCTGGAGACACAAAACACTTATATTAAATCTGAAAAAAGGGCTAACCTAGGTGCCCTTTAATGTTTGGCTGGTAAACTGCATGATATGGAAACCTTATATACCTGCTAGACATGCGGATGATCCCGTCCCATACAGCTGCCATTGCACGCCTCAAAGATACTTTGTAGTGTGCAATTTAACATAATTGCCTCTAGGAGTAGCCAATGGAAATAAAACAAACACACACAAGAAATACACATACCCCAGACATGAAGTTGGCGTGAACTAACACACATTCTCATGTTCATTTCATCTTTAGTAAATCCAAACATGAGCGTGAAATCGGGCGCACGAAATGTTTTTGTGCGTACACAGGGTTTATACATGAGGCTCCAGGTGTTCACTGACTGCTATGCTAAATTGGCCATTTTTACAGCTAATAAAAACGTGTTAACAGCCTGGTACAAAAGATGGCTTTGATACAAATAGCTAAGATTACCCTTTATGACAACTCATTTGTTTTATTTATATTAAGTCTGCATAATTAAGGGCGTGGCCACTTGAATGACAGCTAAGTCTCGCTGGTCACCGTCACTTCACCTCAGCTGATTCCGGCTGATTAGCCGATAAATTGGCATATACATCATATTTTTGTTTTGTTTTATGTGGCTTTACACAGTCAGTTGCCTTTTGGGATTATTTCTTACAATTATCAGATACTATAGCATGCTGTGTGCACCTAATTGTGCTCACAAACCATTGTGGCCTCCATTTCGCAGATGAGTGAATTACTTATATACTCTATAAATGTGTCTGTTTTACTTAAGACATTTGATTTATTACTAATTTTATTCAGAAATGTAGTGCACTCTAGAATCTGACAGATTGATTAGCTGTAGGCTCTAGAACAGTCATCTGAAGTGTTATGCCTGGATTTCATAAATAGCCTTGCATTTACTAACACAGACTATATTTGAAGTATTTGGAAGTAATTAGCGTGTTCCTCCTGTAGAAAAACATCATAAGAACAACGCTTAGAGGCTCAATTTATTACAACATTCTTTCTAAAGGACCAAACACAATAAACACTTCATTAATATAGTATACAGCCAAGCACATGTGGTCAGAACACAAACGAATTGCAGGCAATGAAGTGTTAAGCCTTTGTTTGTAGCAAAAACTCATCTAGGCGACATGGTAGTGCAGTGGGTAGCACGTTCGCCTCACAAGAAGAAGGTCGCTGGTTCGAGCCTTAGCTGGGTCAGTTGGCATTTTTGTGTGGAGTTTGCATGTTCTTCCCGTGTTCGCTTGGGTTTCCTCCAGGTGCTCCGGTTTCCCCCACAAGTCCAAAGACATGTGGTACAGAGGAATTGGGTATGCTAAAATTGACCGTAGTGTATGAGTGTGTATGTGAATGAGTGTGTATGTGTTTTCAAGTGATGGGTTGCAGCTGGAAGGCCATCCACTGCATAAAACATATGCTGGACAAGTTGGTGGTTCATTCCGCTGTGGTGACCCTAGATTAATAAAAGGACTAGGCCGAAAAAAAATTAATGAATGAATGAAAAACTCATCTAAGCAAAATGCTAGTATGCATCTGTAGCTCCGCATCTTTGCCCTTTTTGAGTTAAGCCTGGTTAGCGCGATGACGCACGAACAAAATGGCAACGGTTGGCCACGCCCACTTGTAGCTTCATTTGCACTCTTCAGAAACTCATGGGTGACGTCATAGATACTACATCCATATTTTTTACAGTCAGTGGTTTTCTACTCACATGTAGTTTCTTCTGCGCATGTATTCCTTAAAAATAGGGTTGTTAGGAAATCTGACATTTTTTTTTACACAAAAAGTATGTAATATCATTAGTAAGAAGACAGACTCTGTTGTGTTCTTGTTTTAGAGAAATGCAATATACAATGGACTAGTTTGAGATGGGATTTAATGTATGTGTTGGATTTTGGCAAGAGATGTACTGCTTAGTAACACATCAGTTACTAGGGTCATAGGGTACTGATCTCTTTTCAGCAGGGGAAGGTAAAAAAGGTTAAACTGTGCTTTCTGTCAACGGTTCAGCGCACAAAACTGAGGTCATGAATATTAATTACCCTGTTATGGTCACACTAACAGATTGTCTAGAAGGTGGATGAGCGCTATCATTTATCACTTGTGTATTCATTCAGCTCACAGTTGGCAGAATCTACTGCTTGGCTTCGACAGTCATCATTTCAAGTCATTTCTTTAAGCCCGGCCCACAGCCAAAAAAAATAAACCTCTTAAAATAGAATGACTGAAAAAAAAAATAATAAATGTTGTCTGTTCTAAAAGCGACAGGGCAAGTCATGATATGCAGTTAGAAAAAGTGCTTCACCCTTGCTTTTCGATGTTTGCAGGATTTGACAGCTTGAGCCTTTAAAAAAATGAAGGAATAGAGGTTACCACCTTGATAAGCATACTGAATCCAAATAAACACTTCCTGGAGAAGGGAGAGTCATCATGGTTTCCTGAGAAACTACAGTTAAGTTTTCCCAGTCAGGATAATATGTATTGTTTGCATGTCAAAGCAGAGCCCAGGGGAGGACAAGCTGCTGTTACTACCTTCGGGACTGCAGATTCAAACCCTCCAGCTGGAAAAACACCCATGACTTAAAACCTTCCCATCAGTTTTTAGCAATGCATCAGTTTGCAATGTAGTTAAAACACAGTAACACTTAAGTCTATGTACCACCTCCCACAAATAACTACTATCTAATTACCTGCCTATTATTAATATATTGGCTGTCTCATGTTATTCTACATCCCTGAACTTACTCAACACCTACTGTAAACTCAACTAATACCCCACCAACTATTAATCAGCAATTAGTAGGCTATAGTCAATTGAGCTAAAAGTCTTAGTTGATGGTTTGTTAATAGCAATAATTGTACCTAAGAATAAAGTGTGACTCAAAACACTTCCAAGTAAATCAGGACACCAGTGTGACATAAACTTAAATCACTGTATTCTGAAGCTTTACCTTAGCATCCAGCTTGGCCTCAGAAAGCTGTCAGACGTGATTAAAACCAGACCTAACTAAACCAACAGCCCTATTAGCCTTGGTTTTCCCTTGATTTCCCTCTTACTCGACTGTGCCAAGTCAAGCAGCTTCCTTTGCCATTCACAAGTACAGTGGTAGTTTACAGCTCCCCATTATGCTTTTTTTAAACAGGTTTACATAAATCAAGTAAAATGAAAAACGCTTTTAATATCTAGTAAGTTACATTTAAAAGTGTCCTGATTCATTAAAGGTTAAACAACCCCTTGAATAAATGTTGAGTAACAAAACACATTGGAATAACACAAATAAATTACTGCTCTTTGTTGAGCGGTTATAGAAATGAGACTGGAATTTATGTTGATAGTTTCCAGCAACTGTCTATGGTGTACTTGTGCTGTTCACGTTGCAATCTGGTGAACAATGGTTCCACAAAACAGATAAAAGCAACGTAATATCAAGGTAGAATTACATGGTCGCAGTGCGCTTTTCTCTTATTTTTGTTTTTGAAAACACTGTTGGTTGGGTTTAAGGAAAGGCTTAGGTCAATGGTTCTCTGGTCTAGGTGATCTGAATGACATGCCCAGTCTTCTTGTGGACATATATCTGAAGAACCTGTATCTAAAACGTACAACAAATTGTACCCTAAGCAATGTAGAGAGTGCCCTCTATTGGATTTGTCATCTTAAATGTATATCGAAATTAAACGGGGTTCACTGAAGTCCACATACTGTTATGAAGCGGACAGGAGACAGAGGTAAGGAAACGTTAGGGTGTTTATTGAATGACAACAAGGAGCACATGAAGGATAGCCAGGAGGATCAGGAATGATGTTGGGGTCTTTTCCTCCGTGGCTGGGTAACAGGAATACACGAGGATGGACAGCACACACCAGATACAGCTGACAGAGGATGACACAGACTTGGAAGGACTGGAAGACAGGACGATTCGGGAGGACCAGGAAGACTAGGAGGAATACAAAGAGAACAGGTAAGTAAATCGTTTGTTTAGCTGAGGATGACTACGCTGAGTGGTCGCTCAGTTGTCCGCTTTCGTCGAGACGAGCCCGGACAATGAGCGACTGGAGTGCTGTGCTTTTATCTGGTGCTCGTGAATGTGATGCAGCTGTGTGCTCATTAGAAGTCAGGTGATGGTGATCTTCGTGAGTGGGGGTCGTGAGAGCCTGACCAATCCATGACAGTACCCCCCTCCCCAGGGCCCGCTCCTGAGGGCCGACACCTCCGACGCCGTGGTGGTCTCCCTCTGCCTCTAGGCGCTGGGAACTCAGGGTGGCTCTCATGAAACTCCACCATGAGACTAGGATCGAGAATATCAGCTCTGGGAACCCATGTCCTTTCTTCGGGGCCGTACCCTTCCCAGTCCACCAGGTACTCCAACTGGCCACCACGACGTCGGGAACGCAAGATCTCCTTCACTGCGTAGACGGCTCCTTCTTCTAGGAGCAGTGGAGGAGGGGGTTCCTCTTCGTGGTCAGGCTCTGTGGAGGGAAGAACAGGATCGTGATAGGGTTTCAGGAGTGATACGTGGAATGTAGGGTGAATACGGTAGTGAGAGGGTAATTGTAGTTTGTAGGTGACGGGGTTAACCTGTTCCACGATGGTGAAGGGACCAACAAATCGGGGACTTAACTTGCGAGAGGGCAGTCGCATGCGTATGTCCCGGGTGGATAGCCACACCTTTTGTCCGGGTGTGTATCTGGGTTCTTCAGACCTTCTTCTATCGGCGGTTACCTTGCTTCGACGGACTGCCCTCTGCAGATGTTGATGAGCCTCGTCCCAGACTCTCTCGCTCTCCCGGAACCAGTGATCCACTGCGGGGACATCAGATGGTTCGCCATCCCAGGGAAAGAGCGGTGGTTGGAAGCCCAGGACGCACTGGAATGGCGTGAGTCCGGTGGAGGGTTGCCGCAGTGAATTTTGGGCATATTCTGCCCAGCCCAAATACTGGCTCCAGGAGCTCTGGTGACCACTGCAGAAGGTCCTCAGGAACCGTCCCACCTCCTGAATCTTCCTCTCTGTCTGCCCGTTGGTTTGGGGATGATATCCAGAAGAGAGGCTGACGGCCACACCTAGGAGCTTGAAGAAGGCTTTCCATAGACGTGAGATGAACTGTGGACCTCTGTCCGACACAATATCTTCTGGAATACCAAATGACCTGAAGACTTGATTAAAGATATTGTCGGCTGTTTCAAAGGCTGTGGGAAGACCTTTCAGAGGGATTAGTTTGACAAACTTTGAGAATCTATCTACTATGACTAGAATACAGGTATTACCTTCTGACGAAGGGAGATCAGTGATAAAGTCCACTCCTAGGTGTGACCAGGGACGGTTCGGAATCGGCAAGGGATGGAGCTTTCCAGCGGGTAGATGACGTGGGCTCTTGGATTGGGCACAGTCCTTACAGCCCTGAACATATTGCCTCACATCCCTTGCCATGTTTGGCCACCAGAATCGTTGGGATACTAGCGAGAGAGTATTGTTGATCCCTGGATGTCCAGTGCCTAGCGAGGTATGTAAGGAGTGGATCAGATCTACCCGGTGTTCAGGTGGTATGAACTGCCGATGAGGAGGGCATCCCGGCGGAGCAGGGGCTTCCGGAGTGGCAACGACTGGAGGAGCGTTCCAGATGATCGGACAAATGGAGATGTGTTCGGGAAGAATCTTCGTTGGGAGTTCTTCATGATCGTGATGCTCGTGTAAACGAGAGAGAGCGTCTGCTCTTAGATTCTTGGGTCCTGGACGATAGGAAATGGAGAAATCAAAACGTGAGAAGAAAAGTGACCATCTGGCTTGACGTGGACATAGTCTCTTGGCCTCTTTGATATATTGGAGGTTTTTGTGATCTGTGATCACCTGGAACGGATGTTTGGCTCCCTCCAACCAGTGACGCCACTCCTCCAAGGCTAGCTTGATTGCTAGCAGCTCCCTGTCTCCTATGCTGTAATTCTGCTCCGCCGGGCTCAACTTCCGAGAGAAATAGGCACAGGGATGCAGTCGGGGCGGTGTATCATGATGTTGAGATAATACTGCCCCGACGCCGGTGGTGGATGCGTCCACTTCCACCACGAAAGGAAGATTTGGGTCAGGATGAGTCAGGAGTGGGGCCCTTGTGAACTCCTTCTTAAGAAGGCGGAAGGCTGCGGCTGCTTCTTTGGTCCACTCCAGTCCTTTGGGTTTACCCTTGAGGAGATTAGTGAGAGGTGATGTAATCCTGCTGTAGTCCTTGATAAACCGTCTATAAAAGTTAGCAAACCCAAGAAACCTCTGGAGCTCCTTAATGGAAGTGGGTTCTGACCAGGATAGAACAGCCTCAATTTTCTTCCCATCCATACGTATACCGGTTTGATCAATGATGTATCCCAAGAAATGAATCGACTTCTGGTGGAATGAGCATTTCTCCGCTTTGAGGTAGAGGTGATGTTCTCTCAATGTGTGTAGGACCTCCGCAACGTGTTGGCGATGTTCGGCCTCACTCCGGGAGTAAATGAGGATGTCATCTATGTACACTATTACAAAGTGGTGAAGAAACTCCCGGAGGACTTCATGAATGAAGTTTTGGAATACGGAGGGGGCGTTGACCAGACCGTAAGGCATGACCTCATATTCATAGTGGCCAGTAGGGGTCACGAATGCTGTCTTCCATTGGTCCCCCTCACGTATTCTTATCAGATTATACGCGCTGCGGAGGTCCAATTTAGTGAAGACTTTAGCTTCTCGGAGCTGTTCCAAAGCGGCTGGTACCAGAGGAAGGGGATATCGGTATTTTACTGTACCGTTATTTAGGACCCTGTAGTCGATGCATGGACGCAGCCCTCCGTCCTTCTTGGCCACAAAGAAGAAGCTTGAGGCGGCTGGTGATTTTGAGTGACGTATGTACCCCTGACTCAGAGCCTCCCTTATGTAATCTTCCATTGCCTGATTCTCTGGAAGCGAGAGCGGGTAGATCCTACCTCTTGGCAACTGGGCATCTGGAACTAGGTCGATCGCGCAGTCCCATGGCCGATGCGGCGGTAGCTGGGAAGCTCTCTTGGGGCAGAAGACATCATGAAAGGAGCTGTACTCCTTAGGAATGTGGATAGACTGCTTCTCAGGAGGGCTCTCGACCGATGTTGCAAACAAAGAAATGGGGTTCCGACCTTGAAGAGGGAGATTTGGAAAACAGGTAGGTGTACATCCAGATCCCCATTTCTTTATCTCTCCTGTGCCCCAAGAGATGATGGGATCGTGCTTCACCAGCCACGGGCGCCCTAGAATGATGTCCATATTTGCACCCTCCAGAACCAGAAATTGAATCCTCTCTTGATGTAACAGCCCCACTTGAAGAAGGATGTCTTCGCATTGTCGATGGATACGGGTCGAAGATCGAGTGCACTGGGTTATCGGTTGTATCTGGTATATATGCGAGGACGCCTCAGTACGGAGGTGGAGTTGACGACAGAGGGATTGGGAGATGAAGTTCCCTGCTGACCCGGAGTCGATGAGGGCTGTGACAAGGAGAGAAATAGAGGCAGTAGTTATTTGTACGGTGGTAGTAAGTGGTTTACATTGTTCAATATTCGTACTGAATACACTCACTGAAGTCCGAATGGGACGAAGGGGACACTCCATACGGGTGTGTCCACTGACACCGCAGTATAGACACAGACCCCGGGTCAGCCTCCTCTGTCGTTCCGCTGATGTCAGTCTTCCAGACTCTATTATCATGGGTTCTGGTTCTGGAGAGGCTGTTGACTCAGGCGATTGGAGGAGTGCAGACGAGGGGGTGATGGTGTCCTGTTGATAGGAACGGAGACGATCGGAACATCGGAGAGAATGTTGGATGAATCTCTCCAGACCCATTGTATCATCTAATGTGGCCAGCTGGATTCGGAGAGTGGGTTCCAAGCCGAGCCGGTACGTGGTCAACAACGATCTCTCATTCCATCCACTTGCAGCTGCTAGAGTGCGAAACCGGAGAGCATATTCCTGTGTAGATAGAGTACCTTGCTTTAGATGATACAGCTGCTCTCCAGCGGCTACTTCCCCATCAGAACGTCCAAACACCTCTTTGAAATACTCCGTGAAGGTAGTGATGGAATTCATGACCGGCCCGGCTTGGTTCCAGATCGTCTCAGCCCATTTAAGTGCAGGTCCAGAGAGTAGTGATACGATGTAGGCGATCTTTGACTTATCTGTGGGATATAGAGAAGGTTGCATTTCGAATATGAGGGAACATTGTAACAGAAAACCATTGCACTCCCCCGCTCCGCCTGAGTAGGGCGCTGGTCGGGCCATGGGACTGGAAGGAAGGGCCGAAGAAGAAACTGTGGAGGCGGAAGTGCTCGGTGCTGGTGGTGCGTTGGAAAGTGGAGCTGGTGGCTGTAGAATCCGCTTCAACTGGTCCACCAGCTCTTGAAAGTGATCGAGGGTGCTCATGTTGTCGTCGTTATGGGTCCGGGCTTCTGTTATGAAGCGGACAGGAGACAGAGGTAAGGAAACGTTAGGGTGTTTATTGAATGACAACAAGGAGCACATGAAGGATAGCCAGGAGGATCAGGAATGATGTTGGGGTCTTTTCCTCCGTGGCTGGGTAACAGGAATACACGAGGATGGACAGCACACACCAGATACAGCTGACAGAGGATGACACAGACTTGGAAGGACTGGAAGACAGGACGATTCGGGAGGACCAGGAAGACTAGGAGGAATACAAAGAGAACAGGTAAGTAAATCGTTTGTTTAGCTGAGGATGACTACGCTGAGTGGTCGCTCAGTTGTCCGCTTTCGTCGAGACGAGCCCGGACAATGAGCGACTGGAGTGCTGTGCTTTTATCTGGTGCTCGTGAATGTGATGCAGCTGTGTGCTCATTAGAAGTCAGGTGATGGTGATCTTCGTGAGTGGGGGTCGTGAGAGCCTGACCAATCCATGACACATACAGTATTTGTGGTGCGAATTTCATCCTGTATTGAGCATGTGTTTTTGCGCACTCTATTGAATGGATTATAATTTGAAGGGCTGTGTCAGAATTCTGCCACTTCGGGCTTGTTAATTCTTGTTTAGGTGCCAGAGTCCAGACACTAGTCCTGTCTTGTCTTGTATGTCGTGCTCGGCTCAAGTTTTCTTGGGCTGGGCACTCATCATGTCTTGGTCTGCGTCTCTTGTCGTTGTTGTGAACGTGCAGTCTCTTGTGTTTGTTTTGTCGATGGCATGCTGTTCTATTCACAGCGCCACAGTCTAGTTGGTATTGGTTGGCGCTGGGATTGGAACATGCACGTTGGATGTGTGAGTGCACAGTAAGTGTTTTTATTTATCGTGTACTCCTGTCTTGCGTTCAGTCTTCTGTTGGTGTTGTGTTTAGCATGTGGTTCATGTTTACATGAGCATTTGTCTTTGCTATGGCCACTGTAAGTTAATCCTACACACATGCGGTGGTCAAGTTTCAAAATAGTTCAGCTTTTGCAGCTGTGTGGATTAATACTGAATGTGTGTCACTGTTTTTATTTATGCAGGGCTCGAAATTGTGACCGTTTTGGTCGCATTTGCGCTCAAAATTTTATCAATGCGAGCTCAAAATATATTTGGGAGCATTTGTGTGAGTGCATAAAAATGATGTCATGCGACCAGTTCACCACATGTGCGGAATTAGGAGGCATTCATGCAATAAGCATCTTTGCACCTAAAAACACCAAACGCAGCGCTTAGGATTGGTTTAAAACAGCTGACATGTCAACTTGCTGCAGTAAACAAAGCCCGCAATGCCTGCCCGCCTTCAAGCTCTTCTTATTGGCCCACTGCGCTAGAACAGAACGCAAATGGATTGGTTAATATCAGCACTGAATCTGCACATTTTATGTGCACAAGATGTTCTAATGTTATTTAATCCTTCATTTAATCGCCACGATGCTGTCCGCGTTCACTATCGCTAAAGATCATGCATTCACTGAGATGAAACTAATATTGCAGCGCATGAAAAGACCATTTTTGCTATTAAGATGACGTATGCAAACAATAAGATATATGTCAATATCATCTGTGCAATATCAGACAGCACCCGTGAGAACAGCAGTTATTATTGTTAAATCAGTTCATCTCATTCACGTCAAGCAGTGTGTGCAGGGCCAGTGAGCGCATACAGATTTTTGTTTATTTGTTAGTTGTGATTAGAGTGTTAATATATAATAGAATCTGTCAATATAAAACGTGTAGTAACGGTGCTCATAATTTTTGGTAGGTGTGACAAAATTTTGTCTGGTGCGCCTACATTTTTTAAGTCAGGGGCACCAAGAAAAAGGGTTAATTTCAAGCCATGTTATGGTTAAGAATCGAGCAATATGCTGGTGTTTAACAGCATTGCTTTAATGCATTCCTGTTTTGGGCTCACACATACACTCTGCACTCTGACTACTTCAAAATGGTTGATAAGCCTTGATGAACATTTCTCTCTGTCTCGTGCTGAACTCATCAGACCCATCAGCGCAGATTAGCATCACGCTAAGGAGGGGTTTTGGAACAAATGAATCGCTGAACGACTCATATGGGAGTCTCTGGGATAATTAGGTAAAAATAAATGCATATTATAAGACAATGAAAGTGTTTTTTGAGCTTGCATGAATATCAAACTGCTGTTGTAGACCACCAAAACCGAAATATGACTAAGTTTCTATTATCATACACATCTTGTCAAGGAAGCACAACATTATCTGTACCAAATCTCCACTGAAGGCTAGAGGGCGCTCTCAGAAACCCTTCCAAAATACACACAAATAAATGCTTTTATTTAACATGATTAATAATCACATGGCTAATTTTTGAGTAGCTTAATATTGAACTAAAGCTCTATCTGAATGGACATGGTGGAACTTTTCTAGAACTGGCTTTACTAATAAAATGCACACGAAAATCACATGAATAATTCTATTAATCACCAGGTTTTAGAAATAGCAAAAAAACTAAATGCAGAGTTCATACACTTTTTTTCCCCCAAAAAGTCAAATTTTTTCAATACATTCCATGTGCACTTTTGGCAAACAGATTGGGCTGTTTTGAATTTAATTGTGTGGGTAAAAAAAAGGTATAGGTGGGTTGGCAAAATTTGGGTGGTTTTGAATCGCAAATTTATATGCAACATATTTAACAAAACATAACTGTGTGCTCTACTCCATTCAGTCAGTAGTGACCAGTGCATAGTGCAAACCGTGTGGGCCCACCCACAAGAGGAGGTGAATGAAAGTTGTATCTAAATCTGACTCCCCTTCGCGTGCATGCGCATCGCAGTTAAACACACAGTGGTTTATTATGACACTTTTATCGATCATTTTTTTCGCAATTGACAACAAGAACAAACATAGAAGCGTTGTCTGACTGACAAGCAGCCCCTAATTAAGTTCAAATGAATTTGAAAACACCAAATGGGTTGAATTTATACCCAATTTCGACCAAATTTTAAAGTAAGACATACTCTAATAGGTAGTGTAATCTACACAACAATAAGTGCAGTGTGTGGGTGGGAGGGGGCAGTGTTTCGATGTGATCTGGTTATGTAGTGGTTCTGTGACTATTGGTGTTGGTTGCTGCGTGGTTAAAAAAACACAACAGTTAAAGTAACTACGATAATTTTGATTTGAATAAATTACAATGAATAAATATCAATCTAATATTTTGTGCGTTTTTTTTTTGCACTTTTGGGCTAGAAAAAGTCAGCTATATCTGGCAATGCTGTTGGCAAATTACATATAGGAGTTGGACAATAAAACTGAAACACTGACTATTGACTATATATATTTTAACACATTTATAACATGCTTTTTTATAGTATAGTATAGTATAGTATAGTATAGTATAGTATAGTATAGTATAGTATAGTATAGTATAGTATAGTATAGTACAGTATAGTATAGTATAGTATAGCAAGAAAAAAAAATGATGGCATGTTCTCCCTAAGCTCAACAATTAATTACTGTCATTTACTCACTTGAATGTAATTTATCTTAAATGTGTCTTTAATGTATTTTTAATCATAAATTTATATTTATTTCATTTCAAATAGTCCAGAATGACAGACCTGTATGCACATTCGCAGATTACACATAGGCATATTAAGATTAATTATTATGAAAGCAGTTTCAAAATCTTTTTCCAAAATCTAAGCACTTTTTAAACCTTGAAAACCCCAAATTTTCAAGAATTTCCAGCACCCGTACAAACCCTATAACAGAGATGGCAAAAGTACACTCATCTTTTACTCAAGTACAGATACTCATGTTTAAAATGACTCTGGTAAAAGTTAAAGTATTGACTAAACTTTTGTACTCAAGTAAAAGTAAAGAAGTACTGCCTGAAGTATGTAGTATATAGTAAAAAGTATTCATTACTATGACCTGTTTTAACTTCACGGTGATGTCTCTATACAAAATAACCTTCTGGTAGTCAGCTCTTTAAATGATGTAAAGTTTCTCACTGTTGTGTCTTAAATAATAATATTAACAAAAATAAAGACATAAAAATCATGAAAATATACATTTGACCACCCCTTTAACAGTTCACACCATTACGAATGCATGATCACACCCAGCATATTAGACTCATATGTATTTTAATAGACGCCTATGTTCGCAAATGTAAGTTAAATCTCATAATCATCCATTTTTTGATATAAGTACAGAAATTTCCCACTGTTTGGCAAAATTAAGCATTTTATGTACAGTTGAAGTCCGAACTAATATGTTTAGAAATATGTTGGCAGGTGCTGAAAGTTTGGGCTCTTGTTGGAGACAATGTGAACCTCAATGGCTAACCATTTTCATGTTTTTTGGGCTTGCCCAAAAATACAAACCTTCTGGTATGAAATAGCCACTGAAATAAAAAACATAATTGGAGAAGAATTGGACTACTCATTTATTACATTATACCTTGGGAAAATACCAGAAATTATTCTATTGAACTATTGACAAAAACTTAATTTAAATCCTTTTGGTAAGTAGCAGAAAAGCCATAACTCGAAAATGGTTTCAGGCTGATCCTCCAACAAGGGCTCAATGGATAGGAATTGTAAAGGAAATACACTGTATGGAGAGACTGACTTTTAATCTAAAATTTGATACAAAAAAAGTGTAACAAGTACTGGAAAAAATGGTCTGAATATGTCATTGTAAACAATTTGTGAGAATGTGTGTCAAATGTTTTATGACTTGATTTTGTAACTCTTATGACAACCACTTTGTTCTCTGTTTTTTATTTCAAATAGTTTTTTCTTTCTTTTCTCTAAATAAAATTTTAAAAAGTTAAAAAAAAAAAATGTGTTGAAAAAAATCTCTCCATTAAACAGAAATAGGGGGAAAATAAACAGGGGTGCTAATAATTCCAGGGGTGGCTAATAATTCTGACTTTAACTGTATATTGAAATAGGTTTTCTTGGAGAATCAATTGTCTGCAGGGTGCTAACGTGTTCCGGAAATCCTCGAAAATGCTTGAATTGAATCTATTTTAATTTAATGTTAAGGTATGAAAAGTGCTTAGATTTCGGATAAAGTGCTTGAAACTGATTGCAAATGTAATTATTTTGCTATCATAATAATGTATCTTTCCAAATATTTACCTATTTAAGTTAAATGTAAAAATATGTTTTTGCTTTTACATAAAATGTAAAGTGCAGTGGAGTCCACGTGTGTGCCCGTTGCATAATCTGCGCAGGCAACACTATCCAACCTCAGTCATTTTAAAACAGTGGGGAAAAAACATGTGTGGATGTTGTTGCTTCATGATCGGGGCTTGAAGATAAAAGCTTTAAAAGCTTGACAAAAAATATATCGATTGAATCAAAAAGGCGTTCATATTGCGCAACAAATAACCTAGATCAAGCCACAAAACACATTAAAACAAAGTAACGAGCCTGATTAAAAAATGTAAGGGGTAGAAAGTACAGATATTTGTGTAAAAATGTAAGGAGTAAAAGTAAAAATTGTCAGAAAAATAAACAGTGGAGTAAAGTACTAATTCCAGAAAAATCTACTTAAGTACAGTAACAAAGTATTTGTACTTTGTTACTTCCCATCTCTGCTCTGTAAATGTAATCTTTCAGTGTGTTGTGTTCTAGTATTTGGGAGTGTCACAGCTGTCTGGCAGATGTGCACACTCAGCGCAAAAAGGAATTAGTTTTGTTTCTTTATACTTATCTCTTATAATTAGGAATGAAACAAACACGATTAAAATAATCTTGGAGATGTTAAAATGAGCCGACGTGAAGTTGTTGAGATTGAATCTAAATCACATACACAGGATATTTCATCCCTTAGCATAAGCTATGATGTGAAAAGTAAACAAAACGCACATCACTTAAAATTGTTATGACTGTTCCACAGTGATGGAGACATGTTGCGGCACAGGCTGGGAGATGTGGTATGTGATCACTTCTTGCCCTGAGGTCATGTTGTTCAATAATGCTAATTAAAAAAAGACGCAGCAAAAACACAAAGCAGATTACGTCAAAGTGACAACTGATCTCTCGTACTGGATGGCAAATCACCCATGCAGCATGTTGATATCTTTAAGTAATTATCAGAAGATAAACTTCATGTTTACAAGACAGAGCACATGTAAGTCTTACCTAACCCCCTATCAGGATTATCTGCTCAAGCAGCACTGGTGTTTCATGTCTGTTAACTTTTGACCTGATATAGTAGGTGTAGAAGCAGGCTGATCCTGCTCTTCTTGTCAGGACAACCCCTTTTCTTCCAAATACACAACTTGATTTAACCTGTTCAGGAGGGAAAAAAACAATATTAAACAGACCTGGGCTGCGTTCTCGAAACCTTCTTAAGTCTATGTCGTTCTTCAGTAAGTCATACTTTCGTAAGTTTGGTCTGGACCACTCTTAGCTATACCTTATCACTTATCGCTGTTGACAGTTCCCTCCACCAGTGGCCTCCACTATGCACAATGCTTCTTTACATCTTTCTTTTCGGATTAGTCCCTTTTTTAATCTGGGGTCACCACAGCGGAATGAACCACCAACTTATCCAGCATATGTTTTATGCAGCGGATGCTCTTCCAGCTGCAACCCATCACTGAAAAACACCCATACACTTCAATTCACACACATACACTACGGACAATTTTGCTTACCCAATTCCCCTACACTGAAAAAAATTATTCAAAGATGATTCCTTGGATTTACTAATTTTTTTTTACGCTGAGGGGTTGTAAACAATTTATTTGGGCTGAATTTAAACATTTAATTTAATTTGTTTGTTTAAATTCAACACAAATAAATTGTTTGCAACGGTTTTGCATGCAACACTTTTTTTCAGTGTATAGCGCATATCTTTGGACTTGTGGGGGAATCGGAGCGTGGAGGAAACCCACGCAAACACAGGGAGAACATGCAAACTTCACACAGTAATGCCAACTGACTCAGCCGAGTCTCGCACCTTCTTGCTGTGAGACGAAATCGCTACCCACTGTGCCACCGTGCAGCCCTCTATGACTATATTTCTCTTTAAATTCTTCCAGTGTTAAATCAGGCTAATTCTAGAGTTGTACAGCAAAGATTAAACTTGGCATTTCAATGATTGTTAGGCTTCAAAATCTATTTAAAGGGTATGGTTTATGCCCATATTTAATCAGAGAACAAGTTAGTCCTCTGGCTATGTCAGAAGCTGCAACATCAACCACAACAATTACAGTACATGTTTTGCATGTTGGTTTTAGTGGGCTGCCTGTGGAACCAACACAAATCTTGTGGCCTTAAACGCATATTTTAGAGTTAAGCACATTTTCCATAAACATTTTTTATGTCTTGAGTGCGAGAGTGATGTGAGAACGTCCTCATTTTACAACATCAAAACTGGAATTTGTAAATAACACCAGACTAATATTTTTAAAGTTTTTAAAGAGCCCCTATTTTGCATTATAAAAGGTCATATTTTGTTTTTGGGGGTCTCCAACAACAGGCTGATATGCATGCAAGGTCAAAAAACACTTTCATTGTCTTATAATATGCATATTTTTTCCTAATTATCCCAATGACTCCCATATTATTTGATGCTAATCTGCGGTGATTAGTCCGATGACCCAGTCTGTTGTCATTGGTCGACTAGGTTCAGCATGAGACAGAGAGAAATGCCCAACTTGGCTATGAAATAGCAGAGTATATGAGAGCCAATGCAGGAATGCATTAAAGCAATGCAGTTAAACACCAGCATATTACTCTTCTCTTAACCCTAACCCCAAGTAACAACAATGACACAAACTATTTTGAAAATTGACTGTGCCACGCGTGTGAGAAACAGCTGATAGTGTAAAGACAAACAGCAGAGGATTGCGAGTTTAGAATCGCATTTAAATCACTAAAGGAAGAAGCGCGCATCGGGTTTTCAGTGTGGTTTTGGACACAATATGTGAATAGCCCCATCAAGATTTAACCTGAGAGATACAGTACAAGCACTGATCTATAACAGATAAATGATTACAAGCCGGGCAGAGCGATTACAATTTACAACGCACTATTAAACACATATTTTGCAAACTACACAAAACGAGGCAACAATTTTAATTACACTTACATGTTATGATCCGGAGGAGGAAGAAACTGGTCTATATGAACTGTAACAGTTACTGACAAAGTCCCTTTCAAAGTCTTACAGTCCCATGCAAAATAGTCTCTACTGCTCCTTCCTTTAATAGCACACAGCCAACGAATCCCAAGTTGCAGGGTAGGTTAATGTATCAAAAAACAGAAAACTAACAAGAACAAACACAGCACTAGTTTGGCTATACTGTGGTATTGTTGTGAAAATTAACTTTAACCCTTTATTACCCACAGCCAAATCTCCGTCTGTCATTAATCGTCATCTTCGTGGCATGATCAGTCCGTGAGTCCCATTAGTGTCTTAAGGGAAAGGTGTGTTCAGGTTTTACCGGATCTGGCACTTCATATTTGGTGATGTACTGTATCGATGCCGATGCGTTCAGGCAAAAGATCCGAACCCAACACAAATTATTTATTTGACTCAGAGTCGACTGTTTCGTTAAAAAATCTATAGTTTTAAACACGGTGCACTTTTAAATTTAAACCTCAGCTGGATTTTTCCATTCACTTAGTGCTGTGTTACACACTGTATGGAAGTCCATTTTCAAAAACCCATAATAGGGGCTCTTTAAAAGCACATTACAGCTAAATAATGTGATTGCTTCATATACGAACATTAACCAATTATGAATATTTGCTATTGATCTGTCCCTCCCAAACTATATTGGTTATGTTAAATATAAATAAATATAAGTTTATTTTTATCTTTGTTTGATGCTTCCGAACTTCCATCAAGGGAGCATAGTGCGCCCTGATATTCATGGTGTATTGTGGAAGATTTCAGGGTCTGTAGTTTTCAGTGCACTAGAAAAATTTTGCAATTGAGACAGACCTTGAACTGGCTGACACCATGATCGTGACTACTGAACAAGGAAGCTGATTGAAACACTCCTAAAGACATTTAAATATAAATGTAAAACAAAGACTGTGAAATGTTCTTATGATCTAAAAAAAACTATATTTTAGGCTCTATAGTTTTAATTAAAAAAAAAAATTCATTACTCATTAAAAAGTAAATTCATTAAAAAGTCATTACTCCAATCTTTAGTGTTATAACATTTCTTGTTATTATTAATGTTGAAATGAGTTATATTGCTTTATACAATTTTGATAAACATTTGTGACACTTTTTTAATAATCTGAAATTTCAAAATTTCTAATTAAATTTATTTATTTTTAAAAAATCAGCATTTATGGTGGTTAATTTAATGCATCCCTACAAAATAAAATACAAGAATATAAAACAATGTAATAAAAAATCTTTTGAACTGTAGTGTAAATGAAACTTGCTTATGATAGAAAATAAAAGAGAGCGTTGTATCTCATTGCCGCAAATATTTCATAAAGCATCTACATTACATTTCCTCTCTTACTGACTTCCACTTTACCAATCATGTGACATACATTATGGGCAGATGGATGCACAAACTATAACCCTCCTCATGCAGTTAATTGCATAATTGTAGCTGGCTTTTCCGATCAGCCCTTTAAAGATAAAGGCATTCAATCCCAAGTGCAACAGATATTTAGCCCGCCAACCACCCACTGACATCCAGGCACTGACAACCTGACTAGTTGGGTGAGCCTACATAACTTTGGCAGATGTGACCCTGGCTGAAGCTGACCTAAATTTTAAAGAAATGACTGATAGTGTATGTTTCCAAAGCTTAATCTGTTGTAATCCAATCATCATCCTTGTCCTTGACAGATAACTACTTTGTCGATGGGCTCAAACATACAGACTATTACAATTATGAAAGCATTTGTCAAAGCAACACCACCTCAAGAATGCATTTCACTGCATCCTTCTTGTCAGCTACAGAAACGCTGACTGACAAGAGGATTACACACAAAACCGAAATGCTTAATATGCATTTTGGCCATTTATGCACCGTTTATAATGTTATTTATTCAAAATGCTTGGTTGTACCAAAAAATGGACAAACACAACCACTGGGTTCAATGTTTAAAATAAAATTATAACACAGAGTAACAATTGGTTTGGTCCATACTTTACCCAAATTTGGGTTGACACATCACAGCATGTAGGCTGGGCAATTGCTATGGCTGCACAATATATTGTTTCAGCATCGATATCGGAATGTATGCATCTGCAATAGTCATATCGCTTACATATGCAATGTTGAGTTAGGATTGTTGCTTCAATGTTGATGCAGGGTTTAACCACTATGGAGTGAAATTTTATCATTTTAATGATTTTGCACCTGATTAGAATGTTATCACTAGTAGAGGCCTTCTGCACGTAGTATTAGGCTCACAAGGCTGTCATCATCCATCCACATGGTTAATCAGCTATACTAATAGAGAACACTCTATTAAAATATATTTATTATCTGTTTTTTGTCCTGTCTCTGTAACGCTGTTGCATGGTAGCAGCTCTGTCACGAAAACAAATTTCTAGTATGTGTGAACATACCTGGCAATAAAGCTCTTTCTGATTCTGATTCTGATTCCAGATCCAAATCTGTTTTTACATTACTGTGACGGTTGGATTTAGAGTTACTTACTTGTCAACCCTCCCATTTTTTCCAGAGATTCTGCCGTATATCACAGTTCTATCCTGCTATTATCTCGTAAAGGTATTTTCCCGTATTTCTCCAGTATTTTTAGTCTTTCTCTGAAGGGTGGAAAATAACCTTAAATGAGCCGATCCTCCCTATATGAAACCCATATCGCCGAACCACCAGGGGCCGCCCGTTGCTTTTAAATGTGAGTCTGTTCTATGCTTTCATTATATTTAGGCATAAAAACATTTTGAAAAACGGCAGGATTCCCTATACTTTTCATTACAGGTGCTGTCGTCCCTCCTATGCAATCCTCAAAACAGTCATGTAGCGGTGTGTGACTGTCAACTGACGTGCTCCATAGTAATAAATAGATGCTGTTTCCTGAAACTAATTGTGTACATGCGATTTGAAGCTGAGCAAAGGTCTGGTTTTGTGTGCATGTTTGGACAGACATATACACATAATTAATAATAATAACATCTAAAGATGTCGATCTTGGTCGTTTTTTTTCCAAACACAACTAATTTTGTAATAAAATAAGCATAAAAATGGACAGGACAGGCATATAGTGTTTCTACAAAGTGACATTGTCAGTTACTGTCCTTGTAATGCATAATACAGTGTCTTTAGTCACGTTCACTCATCTCTATGAACGGGGCTCGTTTTAAAACATTTGAAAAATACCAATGAATAGATTTGAGTAGATGTACACTAAAGTGTTAAAATCATTGTACATTTGTAAATTCTCAAAGTTTCTTATCAGCAAATTTGACAAAGGGTCTAAAAGTGCCTCTACAAACAGTTGGATAATGAGTGGTTAATCAGAAACAGCAATCCTGTTTCCAACAGAGACCAAATAAACAGCTAGACTCAAAAATGCCAAGAATTCACTCTTAATCAGGACAATGACATATAATGGCAACAATTCTCACAGCCTGAATTAAACATGAATAAGACAAATGGACACAACTACTAAACTATTGATTTTCCTGTGGTACTCAATCAAACACACAAACATAATGAAGAAACATGCCATTCATTCTCAAACACAGACTTGTACACATACACACAAGCCACGTGCAATGCTTGCTGTGAATCATGTGATGGGGGGGGGTAGTCAGAAAACCCTTTTCTATTTCCTTCATATTTTCTTGACTCAGTTCAGACAAAATTCAGGAATTATGATAAGTATGGGCTTTTCCTCTCAAACTGTGCTTCACCACCTTTATTAAAACCTCCTGTGTGGTCGCTACACTTCATTATAAGGGCCATATTTTATGCAAGGTCCACTTATCCACCTTATTTCTTATGTAAAAGTGAGAGCACCCATTTGCATCTTGAATGTGCATGGCTGTCATTTGCTTGCAGTTATTTTCGCTTTGCAAAATTCAACACAGGCTCATTGGAAATATTCGCTTTAGCCTACATTTTGTGAAAAACATACTTTTGACTGCATTTTCTATATAAAAAAAAGCTATGGGGTAGTATGACACCAACAGCTTTAGTTCATTTTCAAAGTGATGACATTTACATGGACATATTATTTATGAATAAAGAATTTTTAAGGGTGTTTTCACCTTTATTTACAGTAGAGATTATATAAAGGAAAACATTGGGAACAGTGAGAGAGTGGAAGGATTGTAAAAGACGAAGTTGAACTTGGTCTCGTGAAATCTTAGTGTTGATGTACTAACTACAGGATATTGGAGCCGACATACAGTATATATATATATATATATATATATATATATATATATATATATATATATATATATATATATATATATATATATATATATATATAATTTTTTTTAAATTTTTTTTTTGCAGTTCTTTACACAATGCCAAATAAATACAGCAAAAAAAAAAACTTAACGGTGTCTGTGATGTGTAACCAAATATGTTTGCCTCACCTATCTATCTCCATATGGACATCATGGTTAGTTTGCTCGATAGCTCACCTTGTATAGTGTTGTACTTGTGAATCAGAGCTCTCAGATTTCACGTCTGGTGAAGCACAGTTCCACAGCGAGATAAAAATAATGTAAAATCAATGTAAGACTATATGGTCACAGTGCAATTTTTCTCTTCCGTTTGCTTTTGAAAATGCTATTGGTTGCATTTAATGAAGAGTTCAGTTCAGTGTTTTGCTGATCTAGGAGAGTGATCTGTATGACAAACCTCGCACTTTCGCTGACATGTACAAGAAGGATGTGTATTGGAAATGTACATCAAAATGTACCTGTTGGGTAATGCATTTGAAATTTGCAAAAATGTAGACAGTGCACTAGTGGATTTGTCATTTGATACGTGCAACAACATACCCTAAGAAACATATTTGATGTTTTGTAAAACTGTAGGCTGAGAAATATATTTACAATGAGCCTGGATTGACAAAAACAGTCTATATTGCAGACTGATTTAGGTGAAAATAAGATGGACAAAATTAGATATATTTATTTATTGTTGCTGCTGATGCTGCTGCACTTACAAAGGAATGTTGCTTTCTCTGCTCCATTCTTCCACAACAGGCTCTTTGCAATGACTTCTCTCTCAAAATTTGATTGCAAGTCTTGGAAACCTAAGGGAGTCATTTGGTTAAAGAACGTGGCTGTCGATCTCTTTCCTCACCAAACCATGTATGTACAGAACCATATTTAGCACTCCAAACAAGACTGACAACTGTAATTCTGGAGCTATGTGAAAGTTACTCTGGAATCCACAATAAAATGAAGATATTATATATGCAGGGAACTTCGGAATGAAATTTAGCCTAGTTTAAATTTGCAACCTTTGTGAAGGATCTGCAAATTTATACTGCTGAAGCACTCTCCATATTACCTCCATGATTGGGTGAAAGTAAAACCCAGTAGACATCATTTATATATAAACGTATGCATATATGTGTCACATCACATAAAAATCTACATTAATTCCATCAAATGCTTTATTGAACTTTATTGATGCAGAGAAAGTTAACTACACACATATCTATAACAATATTTGTTTCCACAGCAATGCATGATAATCTTTTAAGCAAGCCAAGCTTTTGTCATCTAAATGCCCACGGTCTTTAAACCAGGTCGGATTCTGTTGTCAACACTGGCTATATTTGTATCTTTCATAAGTTGGAAAAAAATGTTCTGAAAGTTTTTCCAACAATAATGTTTCTCTGTGCCATTATCATTATATGGATTTTGCTATTCTTCTATATTAATGATAGTTCAACTAAAAAATGAAACTTCTCTCATCATTTACTCGCCTTTCGCTTGTCACAAACCTGTTTGAGATTCTTTCTTCAGTTCAAATGAAGATATTTTAAATAAACCTTTGTCTTGCATTTGTTTTTCCTACAATGAATGTCAAACACCACAATCGAGATAAAAGCAATCTAAAGCCTGGTTTATACTTCTGCGTCAAGTGTGTGGCATGACCCATGGTGCATGCAACGCGCGTAGCTGTGCATTCATACTTCTGCGCACTGTTTCTGTTACTCTGCAATAACATTTCCGAAACGCTTGTTGGCAGTTAGGTGTTTATGTTCCTCTGTGTTGAGTTTCTTCTCTGGTGTTTTGTTTTTTCTTAACGCTTCCTTAATGTACAAGTGGTTCAAACTCGCTCATTTTGAGACAGGAACCGGCAGACGTGCTACAACTTTAACCATGAGGCAAACACAAAACAAAACTTTCCATCCAGAGCCCCTTCACAGGACTCCACACTTGTAAACACTCGCTCCATCGCGCTCGCATGGCTCTCAGTCCCGCCCACACTCGTCAGTGCTACCAAGTCGACCAATCACAGAGCTTGCGCTATGCGTCGTTGCAACGTGTAGTTACATTTTTTGACAGGTGCGCGTCAGCGACGCCGACAGCCACGGCGATGGCTATGCGTCCACGCGTAGGCCACGCCAAAGCATACGTGTGCGCTTGACACAGAAGTATAAATCAACCTTTAGGGTGCTTTCACACCTAGACTTTTGCTTTGGAACTTGGCGCATTTCCCCAGTTAGCGCTGTTTGTTTGGCATATGAGAATCCACCAGTTACGCTCGGATCCGGTGGTCTTGGCTCGATTAAAACAAACTCTGGAGCGGATTGATTGTAGTGAGAAAGCAATACGATCCGAACCAGGCTATATCACAGTGTATTATAGATATGTAATAGGCATATATATGGCTATATGAAGAGAGAATTATAAGTAAGGATGGATGTAATTCCTACTGATAAATGTGCGTTTTAGTGATGTTTTATAAACAAATTTTGGGAGGAGCACGCGCAGAAGTTTCAGTATCAAATACGTCATTGACAATTATTCTATTATCCAATCAGTTCTTGACCAAACCCCTATATATATCAAAGCTGTCTTACCTGCAGCATCTTACAACTTTAGCATCCCTCCACCACCCCGTCGCCTCACCTCTTAAGCATTACAATCCCGGGGGGAGCGTTCTGGGGCCGGGCTAGATACTTCGCTCGAATCCCTATTCCTCTCTGTTTCCTGATAAGAGGAATAACTCGAGTTTGGGTGTCTTCCCCGAGCTCAGAGCCCTCTCCCCGGACAGCACGCCAAATACGCTTTATTCTGAAACTATTGCAAGTGTGAACTCGTGAATGTCAAATACGAAAGTGAGAGCATGCTGAACTATTATTGATAGTTGTTTATCCGTTGAAAATTGACCGAACTGCAACTTGGTTTATCTGCTATCTCTCTATAGTGTAAAGCCTATAATGCATAATCCTAGCCAACGGCTATGTATGAGAAAGTCTTACCTCTGATTTATATCTGGTGACAATGTGACAATTTTGAATGGTGGGTGTCACCATTCAAAATTATAGCGCAGCTTTTCATTTATAATGTCTGATTGCTCATCTTCATAAATTAAAATAAGGACGCATTACAGCTGAGCGGGACTCTGCAAATAAACCGAGGAACTTTAGAAACTTTGCTGTGTGAAAGCGAAACCACACAGAGAGCAAAGTGCAACATTGTAACAATTTTAATCCCTGTTTCGGAACAAAAGAATCCATCCACAGGTGTGAAAGCCCCCTAAAATCAAGATAAATGTATATGGTCACAGTGCTCTTTTTCTCTTCCATTTGCTTTTAAAAACACTATTAGTTGGATTTAGGGAAGGGTATAATTAAGTGGTTTGCTGGTCTAATGCACTAATTTAGATTTGCAAAAATGTAGGCAGTGCCCTCTGGTTGATTTGTCATCTGAAACGTGCAACAAGACGTACCCTGAGAAACAAATTTTAAGTTTTGCAAAAATGTATAAGACCTGGCTGAGTATTTACAATAAGCCTGGATTGACAAAAGCATATACTGCAAACTGTTTTTTTAAACATTTGTTTGCATTGCACACACTTGTAGGTGAAAATAAGATGGACAAAATGGAATGTGTTTAGTTTTTTTTCTGTTGCTGCACTTAAAAATATTGCTTTCTCTGCTCTATTCTAGGTTCTTTGCAACGACTTTTCTCTCAAAATCTGATTGCAACTTCTAAAAACCTAAAGGGGCCATTTGGTTAAAGAATGTGGCTGTCAATCTCTTTCTTCACCAAACCTCACATGTACAGAATCATATTTAGCACTCCAAACAAGACTGACAACTTTAATTCTACAGCTATGTGAAAGCTATGTGAAAGCAATCCACAATAAAATGAAGATGTTTTACAGTTGTAGTTATAGATTCATTGTTACTGATTGTCGTCTAAAAATAAATCCAAGCTTTGTACTGTACATCCTTTGACTTAAATTTGATTCAAAAGTGTTGATATGAGGATAGGCGAAACATCAAGAAGTTGAAGAGTCAGGTGCCTTACCTTTCCTGTACAGATCATCAGGGTCTTTTTCCTCAGCTCAATACACTTCCGCAGCCTACAGATCTGATGGCCTGTTTTTCGGTTTAGGCAAATCCTGCATTCCCCACAGTTGATCTTGCATTGACAGGGTGCGCAAACACCACAGTGACTTCTCTTGTTCCGTTCCCTTCTCTGTTGAACCTGAAGTAAACGAAGCTGAATATCCTCAACTTGAGGAATAGACTTTCCTGAAGTCCTGTGCTCCAGAACTAACTCTGACTCGCTGTCAAATGAGGAATGAGTGCTTTCTGTGCTGCTGGAGAGCAACGCCGTTGCCTGAGGCTCATGACCCATCTCACAAAGAGTGCTGTTGTAAATGGCTGTGCTCAGCGAGAGGAGAGAAAGCGCTCCTTCTTTCTTCATCGACATTTCAGCATCCTCACATTCATCTTTGGTGTCCACATCAGCAGTGCTTTGTAACTCAGGAGCATCTGCAATGTTTACAAGTGCTGGTGAGTCATTGGATGATTGACAAACTTGAGATTCGGCAGTCACACCTTCTTCTGTAGAGTTTCCTGGAGTGGTCTGAAGAGAAATGTCTAGTAAGTCCACTGGTGGAAGTGTGTGTTGAATGGCCTCAACCTGATCTGAAGGGGGGGGAGTCGGTGGGCCTGAGGTATTACTGTTGTAGGCAAAGTCCACATTATTGACAGGGCTGTGCCTCAGAGGGTCATGCTGCTCAACAAACACTGTGTTTGGCTGCTCAACAACAGCAGAATAGCTTTCATTTTGTACAGTTTCTGTGTTCACTTTTACCTTCCTCTTCTCTGCCCCTAAAGTGTCATTAACAACAGTCTCTCTGTGCTCCTCCACAGATTCTTTAGAGCTTATGTTGATGCTCTGTCCCTCTCCAGTGGGAATTTCAGCACCTTTTTGTTGCCCAGTATCACCATTGGGATCATGCACTTTTGACCTTTTAGTATCAGTCTCCTGTTCCCTGATCTCCTGAGCTCCCTTTTTCTGAACATCCTGAACACCCCTTTGGATGCTCGGACATGAGACACTCTTTCTAGGTGACTTCCCTTTCCCGTTACATTCCAACAATAAGCCATTTTGGTTCAAAGAACTAGTCGTGTGTCTGGATATTTTAACAGGTAGAACATCCTCAACAGTCTTCTTGTTAGGCTTGCTGACAATAGTCCTCTGGGCCCTCTTGGCTGCCTGTTTCTTGTCTATGCCCTTCTTGATCTCACCACTGGCTTTCAGTGAGTTGATTGTTTGCCTCGTAGTCTTGGAAGGCTTCACCCTCTTAACATTTCGCTTTCTGGATGCACGAGTTGACTTCTTGGGTACTTTGGCAGTACGAGGCATAGCTGAAGCAAGTGAGGGTGAGGGCGGAGGGGTTTGGGATAGCCGGCATGAGAAACAGTATTGAGGCCGTCTGAGAAACTATACTTTTCATGTAATGCTCCCTGTTTGAAGTAAAATCAATGTTGATTTATGTACATATGGTTACCTGTGGAAAGAACCATTTATTACTGAATTGTGTAGCATGATGTAGCATCTGATTGCACATATTAAAGATCACTTGAAACATAGGGGAGTTCTGATGCCCTACCATATGCTAATATATTCATAATATTTAGCAAAACACATGTTAAATTCATTGATTTGAACACAAAAACGTTGAAGTTTTTTGGGCCGGAACAGACCAAGCCGACCGTTGGTCATTGGGCTTTGTTGGATCATAGGTCAGTGTTGTTCTGGATAGTTGGTTTGGTGTGGATCACATGTCGCCCCTTGTTGGGTTAATGTCAGAGCTCCTTGACCCGATTGAGCATGTAGAATCAGAGTCGAGCCATCGGCTGAAGAGAACACTCTAACGCTGTGTTCACGCCAGATGCGGAACGCGCAAATGAAAAGCACTATTCGCTCGTAAATAGAAGTGTGAACATTTTGAGTTTACTTGCTTCAAATTCGCATCAACTCAATTCACAATAGACACGGATTTGTTTCATGCGCAGGACTTCTGTCTGCCCGGTGACTCTAGCTTTGTTGCTAAATGGCTAACATGGATCTTATTGAGAGAATAGCTGTGTTTATGTGCTTTAAGAAGGCTAATAATCAGCATTTTGTTTGTAGTCCAATAGATCCATTCAGAAGTGCACCCAGCTCTGTGAGTTCGTCAACTCCTCCAGAAACTATACCTGGAAGATGGAAGCTTTCAGTGCTTCTGACTGAGCCGAGCCCAGTTTGATGAACTGTGTCCGGTGTCAGCAAGAGGATTTTCCCTCAGGACACCAACAACAGGTGCTACGTCATAATCACGCCCCTACAAGAGAAAGCTTGTGATTGGTTAAACGTGCCACAAGGGTGTTTATTCGCGTCTTTGCATTGACTTAACATATAAATCACTCTCGCTTGGCGCTTCATCCGCCTCTGGTGCGAACGCAGAATAACTGGTTATTTAGCAATGAATCAGAGTGCGAGTAAACAATTCAAGTAGCAAGTAAACAATTTAAGTCACGAAAAAAGAGGCCAGCTGTAATTTTGCTACATTTCTCAAATATTTGCAAATTATATGGATAATTATTAGACATATTTGCAGAAGCGAATCCCTACATGGTGAGTGACAATTACTGTGATAATGGGACTTAACGCTGCTTTGATTACGTCACAGAGGATCTGCCCTCTACAGTACGGAAATCCACGTCCTAACATGCAGGCGCAAAATGTGCACTTTTGAAATAGACTGCTGCCGTCCGTTTAGTGTATTCACGTGCAGCTTTTTGGTCCAGATGGAACCAGATGTGAGCCCACATATGGGTTTCGTTAGTGCTAGTTGTTTTGCTTCGGCTTGGTGTGTACCGGCCCTTATCCTACTGGATAACTGAAACACAAACATTGATGTGTGCATCTCAATGTACTCACTAATTAAGTACACTGTAAAAAATAAACATTATTTTACAGGTAATTGTCTGTAATCTTTTACAGAATTTTCCAGTTTTATCATTTTACAGTGAAATACCTGTTGTTTTACAGATATGTTCTGTAATAAAAATTCTAACATTAAATTTACAGTTATTGTTTGTATTTTGGTATTACACTATTTTTCTTTTTTTTTAAAGAAAATGTTCTTTATTTTCAGAAAGTAACACATAATTTCATGTTTATATTTACAGATTATTTCTGTAAAAATAGGGAAACAAAAATTCAGTCAAATTGTTTTTATAAAAGATAGTAATCATATGAAGATTAGCGTGAAGGTAATAATGTCAAATAATAGCCTATTGTTTGTAGACTGCATATAATATGTGCACTGTAATCTATAAAATGTTTATTTTACTACTTTAACAATGTTGCTATGCTAATTGTTTTGATCACCAGTGATCGCTGGAAAACTACACACACACTACTTTAACGAACTACAACTCCCAGCATGCACCTCACACATCCGGTTTCCTAATTCTAACTGATTACATACACAGTCAGAAGATCGTTATGGACTTATTTCAGGGACTATAAACTCAAGCTGAGTCTTAAACTGTTTAGTGAGCATTGCGATGCGTTTTGCCTTGCTGCGTTTGACCCCTTTACTTTGTTATTTTGTTTGCCGCCTTTACGCTAGGGATTATTTGTATGCACCTGTTTGTTCCTGTTTCAACCTTAAATTGCAAGACAATTGTCTTAAGAAACTGCAATTTGATTCTCAACTTTGTTGTGTAGGCATCCTCACATGACACTAACCTTGTTTTTGTTGTTAAACGATGACCAATTGTGTTATTTGTAAAAAAATTATAATAATAAAAATTTGATATATAACAATTTTGTATTTTTTCCAAGCAAACTGTTTAGGAGTTTAACCTACAATAATTTAGTTAAACTATATTATACTATATATATATATATATATATATATATATATATATATATATATATATATATATATATATATATATATATATATATATATATATATATATATATATATATATATATATATATAGTTATATTTACAGTGTTTTATGACGACAGCAATTATTTGCACCTAAGCTTTTTTTAATCATTCTTTAAAATATTTTTTTCTAATTTGAATGTATGTTAAAAGTGGGAAAATGTATGGAATATTTGGAGATTTCATGCAAAATTACATGAATTAATCTGTATAATCACATTAATTAATGTGTATAATTACAGTAATAACCTACATAAGTATAGTAATAATCATTATAATCACATTAATTTGTATAATTGCATTAATAACCTGTATACTTACAGTAATAATCTTCAAATCTTTAATCTGTATAATTATAATAAAAATATGTATTTTTACAGTAATAATTTGTAAAATGACAGCAATAATCTGTATAACTGCAGTAATAATTAGTAAAATGGCAGTAATTACCCTTTTCCCCCATTTTTTCACAGTTTAAATGCAAGTAATAAACTGTAATTTAATGAATTTTGACCATAAAGTATGTTCTGTATTTTTACAGTTTTTGCATGTAATTTTGTGAAATGGTTTATTTCTGTAATTTAATGGAATATCTCTGGAAGCCCTGCTGTCAGTCTTTTGACCGTTTTTTTTTTTTTACAAATTTTTACAGATTTTTTTACAGTGTATTTAATTAGTTAGTCCACTAATTAGGGACTCGTTATTCATTAATTTAGCCTTGTACCAACAAAAAAGTCCGACAAAAACAGCATTTTGAAAAGACAAATCATAATCCTCATTAATGAACATTTATAAATAAATAGCCTAGTTCTTTTATTTCATTTTTATCCTTCAAAGATTTATTTCAGATAATTGTACAAGATCACTGTATTTGTTTTTAGCTTTTCTCATTTTATGCTTGCATTTGTGTTAATTGTTATTGAAGTCCTAATAGGTTTCCTTTTTGTTTCGTACCTGCTTCTATGTTGCCTCTTGGCCAGGGGTGCGTTTCCCAAACAATAATGACAGTCCAGCTGCAGTGGTTGATTAATAACACTAGTAATATATTAAAATGTAAGTTCATTGTTGTCAATAAATTGTCACAATATTTAAAGAGGCCAGGAATATACATATGATCGAATTGAGAACTAATTGAGATGCACCTGATGACTTATCCTACACTATATACATTTTCCAGACACTTCCTAGAAGTGTTACCTGATGCCACCTGCACAGCATATCATATAGGAAATCATGATTCATGTCAGTTATGTAAACTAAAGGCCTCAGGCTGATTAGTTTTTAAAAGTCAGTTGACATGTTTCAAATAATTGCATAATATCAGTAAAGAAATCGGTGTTCAGCAAGCCATTAAATTGCATCTTTAACTTTAACCTAATGAATTATAATGTAACCCATACAGTAATTAGGCCATCTAACAGATTATAATGATGTCTGGTTTGCTCACTAGTGTCCAAACTATGACCAGTTTAGAAACTATGCAAGTAAAAAAAAAAAAAATGATATGTTATTAAATAGAGCAAATTTCATGCAACATGAAGACTTATAATTTTACAAGCTCACAAATACTTTAGCGACAGTATCGCTAACAGGCAAATACCAATGCTTAACAAGCTATACCTATGTTATTACATGATTTCTAAACAGTAACGAGTGTTAAAGGGATAGTACACTCAAAACTGAATAATCTGTCACCATGTACTTGTTTCAAACAAGAGTTTGGAAGTTTCTTTCTTCTGTTGAACACAAAAGAAGATATTTTGAAGAAAGCTGGGTACCTGTAACCACTGACGTCCATTAGTTTTATTTTTTCAACTATGGAAATAAATTGTTCCAGGTTTTTAGCTTTCTTCAAAATATCTTCTTCAGCATTCAACCAAATAAAGAAACTCATAAAGGTTTGGAACCTCTTGAGTTTGAGTAAATAGAGAGTACATTAAATTTTATGTGAACTATCCCTAATCCCTTTACAAGATTTTGGTCGTGGCCACTTTATTTAGACATGTACAATGTCTGTACTAGGGATGCTCCGATCGATCAGCCAGAGATCAGTATCAGCCGATAATCACATTTTATGACTCGATTGGTACTCGGTAATCTGGACGATCACATAAAACGATCGCAAGTGTTCGTTTATGGGTTTACAAGCAGATAAAGATGCATTTTAACTTCTTATGCTTCAATTGTGCACTCCAAACTTTTCCTTCATTGAGGTACGTTGGGCAGTAGAGCATTCAGCCGCTCTGCTCACCCGGCTTTGGAACTCACTACCACCTGCCATCAGAAATACTGACTCCCTTACATTATTCAAAACAAGACTCAAAACCCACTTATTTAAGACGGCTTTTAATACTTAATTGTATCTGCGCTATTGTTGCATGGTTTCCGCTGCATTCATTCTTCCATGGCGGGGCGCCACACCAAAATACATCCTGACACGGCTACATTACAGCTTCTTATTCAAAACTTTCAGTTGTTTTTTTAAATAGCGTGTTATTATCACACCAAAACGTATTAAAAGGTAAGTGAATTATAACAGCGCAATCTTTACTGTAATCATAGAAGTGCTGTGCGTTATTTGTTTAACCCTTTAAGGTGATGTGCTGACTGACTGACTGACAGGTGCGTGATGCTAGCAAACACTACGTAGCTTTCAGTTATGACGAACAGTTTCCATAATTATATTTTATTTATAGTTAAAGGTCTATGGGTCTGCATACAATAACTTTATCTTGCTGGAGTTTATAACCATTTCACTTTACTTCAGGAAGCATTAACGCTGCTCTGTAGGTCTATTGGAGACATTCATAAATATTCCTACCAAATCTAATAAATGTTGGAGACATACTCGTTACAAAAAATGCACTAAATCGCACTTCAGCAGCATTTATTTCAGAGCGCTCAAGAAAATCTGCACTTGAGCAGCGTATATTTGAGGGCAAGCAAGAAGTTTTGTGCACAAACAGAGGAAATCGGCGCTCGAGCACATTTCGCATGCTCATATTACTTAAATGCGTTCTCGACTTGTAATACTGCGCTCACAACATTTGTCAATGAAATAACGCCACAGGTAGTTGGTAGATCTGTGTAAAAGTCCCAACAGAGTCTGCCGCCACAGCTGGAAAAAATCCTAGAGGAAACACTGTGTTGTGTATACTTTTATATTATTTTTTTTATTGCTCTTGTTTTATTGTACGGTGTCCTTGAGTTGCCAGAAAGGCGCCTTTAAATAAAATGTATTGTTATTATTATTTTTATTACTATTATTATTACTCCCTCATTTGCAATGTTTCCAAATTGCATTATTAGTCATTTGTCTTACAAAGTTTTTAATGTTATATCTATTATTTTCTGTAAAGCTGCTTCTGACTATGACGTGTCCACACTAAATGGTTATAAGAGTTATAAGAATGTGTTTGAGGTATTATATGAAACATCCTTCATTTATACTCTTAGGAAAGAAGAGATCTCCACTTAACTATCACACTTAGAGACAAAAGGTGTTTTAGGTAATGTTAAAGTTACTGTATATAAACCTTGAAGCATCAAAATCCCTACTCGGTATCGGCCGATCACCATAAAGAGGAATCGGTATTCAGTATCGGCTCCAAAAATCCTGATCGGAGCATCCGTAGTCTGTACATTAAATATGAAAGTTTATGAATAGAATAATTAAGTACCATGGTACTTTTAGTAAGACACTCTAACTGCCTGTAGTTACAAGTTCATTGGTTTCGATTACATGTCAACCAGACTCTCCTCGAGTGTTTTGACACCTGCCATGTGTAAAATGTAAACAGAAATTAGGGAATTGTGCGGTGTGTTTGTTGTGACAAGTAGATCTAAACACACTCACACAAGTTTACACACTAGTTCCGTCTTAGGTCCAATAAATTTCTACTTAAATATCATTTTCGTGTGCGTGATAGGCTTGTGCAAAAGTTCTAGTCACGCGCCTACTATGCAAAAAAATGCTGGTAAAGTAATTTAGGGAACTAACTAGGTTTGCGTCAGCCGTCGTGGCTGACTAATCGCTTAACGTCCACACACATTTCTCTCTAACGTTACCAACAGTTTGTTTCAGTTTCAGTTTGTTTTTTGCTCTACAAACTTTTAATTGTGATACGAATCAAATAACAAAGAAGAGGGCTTGAATTCTTAGGGTTGTCGTATTGTTATGAACACTTTGTAGGGAGTTGAAATACTTTACATACCGGAGAGACAGATGCACTGTCTGAAGGGCTAATAATATTCCCCGCCTGTACGACACGACAGATCTTTCAGCATTTCTCTTCGATGGATCTTCCCTAGACACGAGTGAACAGCGTCTTCATAATGTAGCATTGAACTGATAGACTCACATGCTGCCACTGTCAGACAAAAGCACCTGATAAAAGGCAAATCTTCTTATGTCAATCCACTGACGGCAGCCCTCAGACAGACTCGATCTACACTCTCCAGTCAACTTCAGGATATTTAATGGACGTCGGTGTGAGGCGGCGGGAAAACCCGGATTGGATTTCCTTTCCAGGGATGATCAGTCTCTACAGCAATCTCTATTACAGCAGGTTTTTTAGGCTGCTAATTCACTGCGCTTTCAGCTAACTGTTAAATGCGTTGACCACGACTTGTGATGACGTAAGTTTCATGATGATTGTCGTCACTCGTCAGTTCTTATTAAACAGTAGACAACATTTGTTTGTGAATGACCTACTTCTAATTTATCTGGGCTGGAACAATGAGGTTCAAAAATGTATACCTGTAAAAATTATGATGATGATGATTATTATTATTAGCTGTAGTATTGTTGTTGTTATTATAAAGGCATATATGTTAATAACTCGTTTATAAAACAATAATAACAATAATAAGAATAATAAGAACACATTCATATTATAATTGTTGTTGTTATGATGATGATGATGATGATGATGATGATGATTATTATTATTATTATTATTATTATTATTATTATTATTATTATTATTAATGATTAAATCACAATAAATGTATGTATACACATTTATATGTGAAAATATAAAATCTTAAATAATATCTAATAATAAATGTAATTATTTATTGTAATAATAAACATTAATAATTATTAATTATTATTATTATTAGTCATTCATTAATTTTCCTTCGGCTTAGTCCCTTTATTTATCAGTGGTTGCCACAGCGGAATAAACCACCAACTTATCCAGCATATGTTATACACAGCGGATGCCCTTCAGGTGCAAGCCATTACTGGCAAATGTTATTATTATTATTATTATTATTATTATTATTATTATTATTATTATTATTATTATTATTATTATTATTGTTGTTGTCATTTTCATCCGCTTATACGGGGCCAGGTCGCGGAGGCAGCAGTCTTAGGAGAGAACTCCAGACTTTCCTATCCCCAGAGACTTCCTCCAGCTCCTCTAGGGGGATCCCGAGGCGTTTTCAGGCCAATCGAGAGACATAGTCCCTCCAGCATGTCCTGAGTCTTCCCAGAGGCCTCCTCCCGGTGGGACAGATGCTCGAGCCACCTCAGCTGACTTCTCTCGATGTGGAGGAGCAGCGGCTCTACTCTGAGCTCCTCCCGGGTGAAAGAGCTCCTCACCCTGTCTATAATGGTGTGCCCTGCCACCCTGCAAAGGAAACTCATTTCCGGCGATTAAATCAGAAATCTTGTCCTTTCGGCCATGACCCAAAGCTCATGACCACAGGTGAGAGTAGGAACGTAGATTGACCGGTAAATCGAGAGCTTTGCCTTTCGGCTCAGCTCCTTCTTTACCACAACGGACCGGTACATAGTCCGCATTACTGCTGCCGCGGCACCAGTGTGCCTGTCAATCTCACGTTCCGTCCTTCCCTCACTCGTGAACAAAACGCCAGGATACTTGAACTCCTCCACCTGGGGTAAGGACTTTCCTCCAACCTGGAGATGGCAAACCACGTTTTTCCGGTAGAGAACCATGGCCTCGGACGCGTCAAACTCGGCAACAAACTGCCCCAGTGCATGCTTAAGGTCCATGTTCGATTATTGTTATTATTATTATTACTATTATTATTATTATAATTATTATTATTATTATAACAATATAGAATATAAAAATATAAATGTACAGACCATCTACAATAATCATTAAGAATTTTATTTTATATGTTATTTTAGTAATTTTATTACTTGTATTAGTAGTAGTATTGTTGTTGCTGTTATAAAGGCATAGTATTTATAAGTTGTTTATAAAATAATAACAATAATTATTGTTGTTATTATTAATGATTAAATCACAATGAATGAATGCATTTATTTAATATATGATAATATATCTAATAACTTACTTGATTATAATCATTATTTTTATTATTATTAATTGTATTAATTCTGTATTATTATTATTGTTACTATTAACGTTGCTGTTATTGTTGAATGTAATAATTATTGCATAATTATTAATACTGTTATTATTATAAGTAGTAATAATAGTAGTAGTATTTGCGATGTTCATTTACAGACACCCCACATATTTTGGCAATGTGGTTATATAAAAAATGTTGGTATGATGCTTCTGTCTTTATCCAACTCTTTAATTTTAATTTGCATTTTGAACAGATCATTTTTGGATATTTTAATTATGATAATCTGAATAATGAAGTTTTTGTTATTATAATCTATTTATTTGGTTGATTTAGTTTCATATTCAAGTGTAAATTTTACAACAAAAAAAAACTTCTACTTTGTTTTATGAGGAACTGAGAAAAACTTTTGCACTATTCAACATAGTGCTAATAGAAAGACCATTAAAACTATCCACTGTTTGTAATGTAAAGGCCCTGCTTGTTTGTAATTGTGAGAATTTTATTTAATCATGTATACTCTTGTTTTTTGTGTTTGTTTTGTTTCTTTATTTTTTGTACTGCTATTATTATTTACCTTCTATCATCCTGGCATTATATTGTTTGTTAATAATATTAATAATAATAATAATAAAAAACAGAATGCAAAACAAACAATCGTCTTCCCAAAGATCCTCATTAGACATAAACAAAGAGAAAATCACTATACACAGTGCTGAAAACCAAAACCATATCCAAACTATATACTTATGAGCATAAATCTGTAATAATGCAGCTTGTTTAACGTCAAGCTAAAAATATGCGGCGCCGTGCGTTTGTTGACACGCTACTACGTGTTAATTCTGCGACGGGAAACGAATCAGTGAAGGACACAGTATGGACGAAACTGCCGAAAACACGTGAAAAAGATTATCACTATGACTTGATTTACATTCAATGTAAGTACATCATCTAATTGTAAAGAACCAAAGATGTATAGTTCTAATAAAGAGCTAATCTTTTGCGCCGTCGTAGAAAAATAGCGTTCACGCAGCGGAAACACACGCAGTGTTTTTATTAACAGGAAGAGCTGCTGACAGCTTCAGTCTCACACAAGACCATATACAGTTGTGTAACCGATGACCTTCATTTTAGCCTGGATTAATTTTTTTTCTCTCTACAAGCGTTCAGGTTAGATCTGCCGAAATATTTGCTATTCGTTGCTATGGCTAAAAGTTGAGCGTGAAATACACGAGAAGTGTAATCTGTTTTTGGCTGGCTTACTCTCAGCAATAAGCAACAGTATCCAATGTAACAATGTGCGATTATTGATGTTGTTTATTCATGAATTCTTGCTTACAATTATAAGCAAAATAAGCAGACTATACAATTACGCAATGAAAAGAAGGTCGCTAAAATTACCATGCTTTTATCTTACATTTGTGGTATTTTAACGTACATTTACCAGGTAAAATTGGTTTTATATTCGCACATTCGTTCAGTGACAACTTGTGACGCGCTCCCTATATTCTGTACCATGGTGCTTTGTATATTTGACTGAAATCACATGTAAATATGACTTCAAAACAACATTAGCACTATATTATTAACTGTGAATGTTGTACTTTGACAGTCGCTGGCTGTGAATATGATTTCATCATTAAGAATTTGCAAAGAATACTTTTTTGAAATTATATTATTAAAGAGAAAGTCTGAATGTGTGAATATTAAATCTTCCCTCAAAACGTTAAATCATATACAGTAAAATTATTTATGTAGTAGTCTACTGTGGTGTTACTATATATATATATATATATATATATATATATATATATATATATATATATATATATATATATATATATATATATTAGGCATGGGGCGATAACCGCTTTAAAGGTTTACCGCAGTTTGGAAAAGGTTTTAAAACCACCAATTTTTTCTTATTTTAGAGCAGTGATCACAATACTATATATATATATATATATATATATATATATATATATATATATATAGTCAGACTTATTAAAACCCAAATATTTCCCAAATGATGTTTTACAGAGTATGGAAATTTACACAGTATACCTGATAATATTTGTTGTTCTGGAGAGAATCTTATTTGTTTTATTTCAGATAGAATAAAAGCAGTTTAAAAAAACATTTTAAGGTCAAAATTATTAGCCCCTTATTAGCCCCTAAGTTATATTTTTTCGATAGTCTACAAAACAAAACATTGTTATACAATAACTTGCCTAAATACCCTAACCTGCCTAGTTACCCTAATTAACCCAATTAAGCCTTAAAGCTGTATAGAAGTGGCTGTATAGAAATGTCTTGTAAAACGTTATTTACTGTCATCATGACAAGAATCAAATAAGTCATTTTTTAAAAATGAGTTATTAAAACTATTATGTTTAGAAATGTGTTGAAAAAAATCTTCTTTCAGTAAACAGAAATTGGGGGGAAAATAAACAGGGGGCTAATAAGGCTTCAATTGTGTGAAAAAAAAAAAAAAAAAAAAAAAAAAATATATATATATATATATTTATATATATAGTACGTGGTACCAGCACATAATAACTTTTAATTAAATTTAGTTATTTAATTTAGTTATTTAGGAGCTTTGAGTAAATTACGCTTTAGTAAGCTACATTTGTATTAAAAATTATTGCATAGTCTTTATAGATTAGTAATGTAGACATATGATGATATCAGAGGTTGTGATAATTAGAAGCTTTTATTGTGATATAATAGGATATTGTTGTGATATTGAGATAGACTGCAAAAAAGTGTTACTGTAATGGTTATATGTATTATAGCAAAAGAAGTGTTGTTGTAATGGGTACAATAGCAAAAAAGTTTTACTGTAATGGGTACAATAGGTAAAAAGTGTTACTGTAATGGGTACAATAGCTAAAAAAGTGTTACTGTAATGGGTACAATAGGTAAAAAGTGTTACTGTAATGGGTACAAAAGCTAAAAAAGTGTTACTGTAATGGGTACAATAGCTAAAAAAGTGTTACTGTAATGGGTACAATAGCTAAAAAAGTGTTACTGTAATGGTACAATAGCTAAAAAGTGTTACTGTAATGGGTACAATAGCTAAAAAAGTGTTACTGTAAAGGGTACAATAGCTAAAAAGTGTTACTGTAATGGGTACAATAGATAAAAAGTGTTACTGTAATGGGTACAATAGGTAAAAAGTGTAACTGTAATGGGTACAAAAGCTAAAAAAGTGTTACTTTAATGGGTACAATAGCTAAAAAAGTGTTACTGTAATGGGTACAAAAGCTAAAAAAGTGTTACTGTAATGGGTACAATAGGTAAAAAGTGTTAATGTAATGGGTACAATAGCTAAAAGTGTTACTGTAATGGGTACAATAGCTAACAAAGTGTTACTGTAATGGGTATAACAGCAAAAAAAATGGTTACTGTAATGGCTATAAAAATAGAAAAAAAGAAATCTTTGTGTATTACTTAAATATGTGAATGTTCAGAGTAAACAAATGTTTCAAAGATTTTTTGAGTAAAATACAACAATAAACTGTACAAGATTTATTTCATCTGGCTGTTTTAAAGGCCTAAATCTGTTGAGATAGTTTGCCCAAAAATGAAACTTCTGACATAATTCATTCATCCTTCACTTGTTCCAAACCTGTTCGAGTTTCTTTCTTTTGTTGAACAAAAAGGAAATTATATTGAAAAAATATGTCAAAAACAGCCATTGACTTCAATAGTATTTTAATAATTCCTACTATGGATGTCAATGGATGCCAAATGTCTTCAGAATACCTTGTTTTGTGTTCAACAGAAGAAAAATATTCATTTAGAATGACTTTAACTTTTTTGTGAACTATTCGTTAAACTTTTCCCCAAACCAGGCACTTGTAAAGTGATAGATTTACAGCGGTTTATAACTGATATGACTTTAGTTGTTTAGTCCAGTCTTTGGCACAGATCTGCTGAGGTGTAACAATACAAATGCTGTGTTTGTTTACTACATTCCAGTGTGTGAAGACATGAATGTACTGCAGTCCTGATAGCGGCCATCATGACGACAGAGGCTGTGTCTTCAGGGGCTCGACCTCAGATCCCTGCTCCTGTGCAGAGAGACGGATACTACTGGTTACGCTCTTTTGCTGCTGGAGGTGACTTTTCAAACACAGAATACTGATGTACTGAAATCTGTACGTTCAACTACAAGTATAGCAGAACTGAAGTTAATGGGATTGTTCACCTAAAAATGAAAATTCTGCCATTATTTACTTGAAATAGGATGATAACCGGTTTCAAGGTTTACTGCAACAATTTTCTGTTATACCATTTCAAATATTTTGTTTTTAATATTGTTTCTATTAAGATGAAACTAAAATACATTTGTAATCAAAAATGTATCAAACGATTCAGATTCAGGAAGATCATTCAGTGTTGTTGCACCAAAGCACCTGGAACTCTTTCCCACACTCATTCCGCAGCATCAATAATATTTCTAAGTTTAAGTCTCTTCTTAAAACTCATTTATTTTCTGAATGTCATGATCATTAAGTTCTGTAGCTGTTGTTTCTGTTTCCGCTTTGCTATTTGTTGTCTTGTATTTGTTTCTTATTTTGTTTGACTTTGTTATTGTGTTGTTCTCCTACTTTTGTACTTTTGAAGCGTTCTTGGGCAGTGGAAAGGCACTATATCAAATAAACATTATTATTATTATTATTATTATATATAATTATTATATATATATATTAATATATATAATTTAAATATATATTATTGTTACTATTGTTATTATTATTATTACTAAAAATAAAAGGTTTATTCAGTTGAACAACAACAGTGTTTTAACAAAAACAAGTATTTTTGTTTACCTTACCAAAATATATTTAATTTATTTTTATTAAATACATCTTTATTCCTGTTAGACATTTTAAAAATAAGATTTTTGTTATTATTGCTTAAAACATTATTATCATTATTCGTAGTAGTAGTAGTCGCCATTGTTTATTATTATTATTATTAGTAGTAGTAGTAGTAGTAGTTGTAGTAGTATTAGTAGTAGTTGTCGTAATATTAGTAGTAGTAGTAACAGTAGTACTAGTAGTAGTCGCCGTTGTCGTCTTATTATTAGTAGTTGTAGTAGTCGCCGTTTTCGTCGTATTATTATTATTATTAGTAGTAGTAGTAGTAGTAGTAGTTGCTGTTGTCATTGTATTGTTATTATTATTATTATTATTATTATTATTATATTTATTTGTATTATTATTATTTATGAATTAAACCTAAATGCATTCCTATTTTTGTGATCACAAAGGTGTTGCAGGATGCTGTGCCAAATCCACCATAGCGCCACTTGATAGAGTGAAAATTTTGCTACAGGCTCAAAATCCTCATTACAAACACCTTGGTAAGTTCACAATATTTCCAGGTATTTTGCATAACTTGATTATCAGAGGACCTAAGGATTAGATCATAGCAAACAAAAAAATGTTAACCATGATCATACATTGCATGTTTCTGCAGGTGTGTTTGCCACACTTAAGGCTGTGCCGAAAAAAGAGGGTTACCTTGGACTCTATAAAGGAAATGGAGCTATGATGATCAGGATTTTCCCATATGGAGCCATACAGTTCATGGCTTTTGATAACTACAAAAAGGTGCCTTTAGTCACCATTTACTAACTCATTTTCGGGAATAAGAAACTAATCGTGTACATTTTCAGTAGTGTGACAGTTGTTCAGATACTGTTGTTTTTCCAGTCCCACTTTAGCAGTTTTAGTCACATTATTGCACAGTATTGCACAAACAAATAAAAATAGGCAGTAATCATACACAATCTCCTAAACTCGTCTCAAGAGAGACACTAGTCATTTTCCAGATTTGGTTCATTCCGCTAATTTATGTCAGTAAGCTGGTTTACAAGACCATTAAACAACGATTGTATTGGTCATTTTAGGTGTTATTTTTGTTATCAAAATCAGATGACTGTTGTTCAGAAACCTTAACTTTGGGCTTTAATAGGCATTAATCAAAAACTAGTCGTCTAAACTGTCCTTTCAAGTTAAATACTAGGCTAAATTATTTTGGAGGTTTTGTCTATTCTTATAATGTATTTAATCGTGCTAGAATCATGCTAACAACATGCTATTTTATGTTGGAATCATGCTAATTCATGCTGCAATCATGCAAATCTGTGATAGAATTGCTAATGACATGCTAATTCATGCTTTATAATATAATGTTATAAGCGTTTTAATTTAATTTGCTTTTAGCCAACTTGATTTCTATTTCCAACAGGTTTTCTCAAGCCACCATAGTTTGTCCTCAAAGTTTATTATCTAGTTCAAAGACTGTCATCTAAACCGTCCTTTTAAGTAAATTACTACAAATAAAATACTAGGCTAAATTATTTTGGAGGTTTTGTCTATTTTGAAAATGTATTATTTTTTTAATCATGCTAAAAACATCCTAATTCATGCTGACAACATGCTAATTGATGTTAGAATCATGATAATTTGTGCTAGAATCATGCTAACAACATGCTAATTCATTTTAGAAACATGCCAACAGTATGCTAATTCATGCTGGAATCATGCTACTTCATGCTAATCCATGATAGAATTGTGCTAACAATATGCTAAATCATTCTTTATAATATATATGCCTTTTTAATTTATGTTGCTTTTAACCAACTTGATACTTTTTCAAGCTGAATAAACAATTTCAACAGGCTTTCTCAAGCCACCATAAAGTTTGTCCTCAAATTTTGCTATCTAGTTTAAAGACTGTCATCTAAACCGTCATTTCAAGTTAAATACTAGGCTAAATTTTTTTGTAGGTTTTTTTTCTATTCTAAAGATTGATTTAAAGGATTTGGTTTTTAAAAATTCACAGATTTATTTTAGAGGTAGTTCTTTGCTATTTTATGTGTTGTTTTGGGTGTCAAAAATCAACTTTTTTCAGTGATAATCTTTTTAAATACATCTGTAAAAATACTTTTAAATCAGTTATATCATCTGATGCTTACCATTAACCTCATATTTCTTGGAAAACTACAATTTGAAATTACTTCCCTAAAATGAAAATTTTTACACTAAACACAATTGAATGTTGTTTTCTCAATTATATAATTCTTATAAGCTGCTTCTACTGTACTTTCAGTTTCTTCATACAAAAGTTGGAATATCTGGGCATGTTCATCGACTTATGGCAGGATCTATGGCAGGTTTGTGAATGATTCATTTATTTAATCATCCCAAAGTCCTTTTAACCATGTATCTACATGCATAAATGCCTTGTTTTCAGCTGTTTCTCTGCTTTAACTGTCCACCACATTGGATCAAAGTCAGTCTGTGAACCCTCATGATTAAAATGACTGTAATCAAAGTTCTACGCATGTATGATAATTACATCTGCGAGTACAAGGCAACTGCCTTAGTTAACATATCATTCTAACATTATTATAAAAAGAATAAAATTGAATAATGAGTTCATGCAACACATTCTCATTTCTCATCTGTGAAACGTTGTTCCATAATGTACATGTATGTATTTGTACAGCACAGATTTCATTCATTCATTTTCCTTCTGCTTAGTCCCTGGTTTATCAGGGGTCACCACAGTGGAATGAACCGCCACTTACTTGACAGATGTATTTTTAATTTTAGGTGGTTTGTGAATGTGTTTTATGTTTGGTAAAATACATTTCTAATTGCATCTTTATTGATTTTCAACTAATTACACTGTCCTGCCACAATTGGTGGATTTAGAGGTTTTTGCAACAAAAAAACAAGTGGATTTAGCTGGTTTTGACGCAAAAGAAAATCTACCTTGTTAAAAACCAAAGAATTGTCTAAAGTGACATTTTTGAAAAAAAAAAAAGGTATTTTATTTACTAAATAATAACCTTATCATTACCTATAAAGTGAAACTTCTGAACCTAATCAGAGGAGCCTGATAGAAAATGCTCATTTACAAGAAAAGAGGTCTGATGGATTTAGAAGGTTTTTCATCTGAAATCTTCATACATATACATATACATACATATATATATATATATATATATATATATATATATATATATATATATATATATATATATATATATATATATATATATATATATATATATAAGCAACGCGGTGGCGCAGTAGATCCAAGAAGGTTGCTGGTTCGAGCCTCGGCTGGGTCAGTTGGCATTTCTGTGTGGAGTTTGCATGTATTCCTTGCATTCGTGTGGGTTTCCTGTGGGTGCTCCGGTTCCCACAGTCCAAAGACATGTGGTACAGGTGAATTGGGTAGGCTAAATTGTCCGTAGTGTATGAGTGTGAATGAGTGTGTATGGATGTTTGCATGGGTTGCAGCTGGAAGGGCATCTGCTGCGTAAAAACATAAATAAACTGGATAAATTGGCGGTTCATTCCGCTGTGGTGACCCCGGGACGAAACCGAAAAGAAAATGAATGAATGAATGAATATATATACATACTAAGACACACACACACACGCACACACTCCGCCCACTTTATTAGGTACACATTACTAGTACTGGGTTAGACCCCCTTTTGCCTTGAGAATTGTTTTAATCCTTCGTGGCATATATTCAACAAAAATTCCATGGAGATTTTGGTGTATATTGCCATGATAGAATCACGCAGTTGCTGCAGATTTATTAGCTGCACATCCATGATGTGAATCTCCCGTTCCACCGCATCCCAAAGGTGCTCTATTGGATTGAGGTCTGGTGACTGTGGAGGCCATTTGAGTACAGTGAACTCATTGTCATGTTCAAGAAACCAGTCTGAGATGATTCACGCTTTATGACAGGGTGTGTTATCCTGCTAGATGTTGCCATCAGAAGATGGGTACACTGTGATCATAAAGGGATGGACATGATCAGCAGTAATACTCAGGTAGCCTGTGGCGTTGACATGATGCTCAATTGGTACTAATGTTCCCAAAGTACACCACCCCCACCAGCCTGAACCATTAATACAAGGCAGGATGGATCCATGCTTTCACGTTGTTGACACCAAATTCTGACCATCTGAATCAAGACTTATCAGATCAAGCAACTTTTTTCCAATCTTCCATTGTCCAATTTTGGTGATCCAGTGCGAATTGTAGCCTCGGTTTCCTGTTCTTAGCTGAATGGAGTGGCACCCGGTGTGGCCTTCTGTTGCTGTAGCCCATCCTCCTCAAGGTTTAACTTGTTGTGTGTTCAGAGATGCTCTTCTGTATACCTCAGTTGTAGCGAGTGGTTATTTGAGTAACTGTTGCCGTTCTGTCAGCTCGAACCAGTCTGGCCATTCTGCCATGTATTTATCTACTTTGTTTTTTCCACTGCAGGGATGACTGCAGTTATTTGCACCTATCCACTGGATGTTATCCGAGCTCGCTTGGCATTTCAAGTGACAGGACACCATCGGTACACCGGCATAAGACATGCCTTTCAGACAATTTACCTTAAGGTATTACTGATACAAACGAGTATAATTAAGAAAAAATCTGAGAATTCTTTGCTTTTAATGACAGTGTTTTTTAATCTTTAAAGGAAGGAGGAATCTCTGGTTTTTACCGTGGTCTGACACCCACAATCATTGGCATGGCTCCATATGCAGGTATCTTTCTTGTATGTGATTTTCTAGTATGTATATGTAAAACTGCAAAACACTTCCTCAAATCACTGTTTCTCTGTGTTCCAGGCTTTTCTTTTTTCACATTTGGTACACTGAAGACTTTGGGTCTCACTCACTTTCCAGAGCAATTGGGAAAACCGTCTCTTGACAACCCTGACGTTTTAGTGCTGAAGACTCAAGTCAATCTGTTGTGTGGTGGAGTTGCTGGAGCAATTGCTCAAACTATATCGTATGTTTCCCTGGGTTGTTAATGATTCTTTGTAGCTTTCTAGTTTTTAGTTAAAGATCAAAACAATACTGTTACATGTATTTATGACCACTATTTATGGCAAAATAGGTTGAGATGTCCTTAGGCTAGGGATATTCAATTAGTTTGTCATGGGGGCCAGTTCATGAAAAGCATCCCAGATGAGGGGCCGGAGAGATATGGCTTGCGATATGAGTGATGACACAACAACATATAAGAGCCCATATGTTGTATTTTTGCTCCTTAAGACACCCATGTTGGCTTTTTCTACATTGAAACGTTAATATGTTGTATTTTGAAACTACAAAACATCAGTGCATTGTACAATGTGGCTTTTTTTACAAACATATTCAAATGTTGTATTTCAGAATACAACAAAATCAGCGTATTGCTCAAGTAGGCTGCATAACAATGAAGCGATTATAGATTTTGGATTTTGCATTTATTGAATTCAGAACACTGCTAGTTTAGAAAATCACTTAAAAAACTGCTTATATTTTAAAGTGTTGTTCATTGCTGCTCAATAACCAAATACAGCACAAAATATTATTAATAAAAACAAACAATAGTCTATTTCTCTCTTTGGACTTAAAAATAAATGAAGTTTTTAGATTTAAACATGAGTGATAATTTTACAATAAAAATAAATGACAGAACAATTAATAAATAAATAAATAAATAAATAGTAAAAAAATTGTATTTGTCGAATGTTAATTTAAGCTACATATTAGCTACGGATTTAAATGAACTGTTGTTACTATCTGCGTTCATACATGCATAATCATTTTAATAATTTGTAGTAATTCGTCTCTTTTGTTTACATTGCACTGAAAGCCTCTCACTCTCACCACTACAGCGTGAAATAATTTCTACTGTCTGCGCCTGGAGGTCCGCTTGTGAGCCATGTGCGCACTGCTCCCAATATGCGCACGTCTTCATTGGAAATAACAAACTTGAGTGCGGAAAAGACGCAATATGGGAACAGCCTGCTGCTATAGTTAATCCAATGTGCGTGCGTATTAACCTCGGTAAAATCTCGGAACTTTAAACTAGCACACAGTTGGCATAACTTTGTTCAGTTGCAGCAGTTTTGTTCCGTGCAGCTGAAACGTGGCGTTGAGAAGTCTTCACGATTAATTAACCGCAATGAATTTAAGCGCGGTTAATAGTGAAATCGGCTAATCGTTGCATCCCTATTAACGATATCAGTGCATTGTACATTGCGTTTGTTACAAACATATCCAATGTTTTTGGCTGCTTGCGCCACTCGCTTATTGTCACTTGACTCTCTCTCTGCGCAGCCTTCAACTGCAGCTCGTGCTGCATTGAACAGACGCACATCACTTCAAAACTATAGCGGCCATTTTTCGACTGAACTAAAACATATTCATATGTTATGTTATGAACTGCGTACCAATTAGGGATGCAACGATTATAGATTTTGGTTGTACGATTATAGAGGAATAATCACAGTTTCATGTTTATCACCATTATTATGCATTTATTAAATTCAAAACACTACTAGTTTAGAAAATCACAAGAAAACGGCTTATATTAAAATGTTGATTATTGCTGCTCAGCAACTAAATACAAACAAACAGTAGTCCATTTCTCTCTGTGGACTTAAAAATGAATGAAAAAGTAAGTTTATTTTTTAAACAAAATGTATTTTTGATGTCTTGGTCACACTATTTGTAGGGCCGGAACAAATTGCCTCGGGCCGCCAATTGAATAGCACTAGGCTATTTAAGAGCTACAGGCAAATCTAGTGAAATATGTGAACATTGGTCTGATTTTATTTTGTTTTTTACAAGATTAAGTTCAGTAATCCTTCATCAAATTCATCAATGCATAAAAATGCACCAAATAGCAATGTTTTCTGAGATGTGTAATACACATAAACCTTTGCTTCTAGATATCACATACAGCTGCACTTCTAGGTTTTCAAATCATGTTTTTTTAATAGAGATTCTATTCTCCTGATTCTGAAGAAAAATATTAGTACAGTATATACTAGCACAGTATATTAGCACAGATAGTCTCATCTAATTGTAAATTATTCTAACAAAAAACCGTTTTAACCGTATATTATTTCTGTGTCACATACATTTAAATAACAGAGTATAACAAAGTCTTGGGGTTAAAGTTGACAGATTGGTTATACATAATTGCATTTATTCAATTTAACATACTTTAAAAAACAAAAACAATAAACAAACATCCTTTATCAAAATAGGGAGGGAGTGCTAGTGTTGAAGGATTAATAGAGAAGTATATCAATGTTTGTGATTTATACATATCTAATTTATTAAATGCATTAATGAAGTAAACATTTTGACAGCCTCTAATGAAGTGTTACTTTTGTTTACTTGGTTTGCCTTCTTATTTCATTGACAGGCAATTTTGTTTTGGAACATTAAATTATTATTTTTTTGTTTGTTTGTTCTGACTAGATTTTTCACAAAATGTATCCTCTTTATTTGATTACATAATTTAGTTTTTTAATTTAATTTTTTATTCGCCTTGTGACTTCTTTTTTGCCAGCATGGGTTATATATTAATGTTGCTTAAGTAATATATTTTGTGTCATTTTTATGCTCAGGTATCCTTTAGATGTTGCCCGGAGGAGAATGCAGTTGGGTGCATCATTACCTGATCATGACAAATGTTGGCAAGTATCATTTCATTTCGATTTTGAATGTTTAGTTAAACTGTATGCAAACATATTTAGTTCGAATGTGGAAGTTTGAATTATCATTAGATACAATTTTTACAAGGAGAGTAGTTTGATGGACATTTTTAAAAAGGTACCTCCAGGAAGAATCTTAAATTATTTATCAAAAATTTAACTAAAAAAATCATATTTAACTTTAAATATATTTTTGTGTGAATTTTATTTATTTATATCCTATATATTTGTCTAAGTAACTTTTTATTGTAATATGAATTTATTTTTATCATGTAATATTTTTATGTATATTCATTTTGCCATGAAATAGCCATACGTTGCTCATGTGGCAATAAATAAACAATAAATAAATAAACTGAATGCAAACTGTACAATTTATAATAGTCCTTTAGGATTGGTTGAGGCATGAGAATCATACATTAAAAATTGCTAAACATAATCTTTTGTAAGAGAATCACTAATCTGTGACATGTTCATGACAGTGAGCCTCATTCACATGCATACATAAAATGATGGCTAGAAAGGAAGACACTCAATAGTGATATTTTTATCATGTTTTGGCTTTGGGGGTCAGGGGAAGGTCAATAAGGGAAATAAAATAATTCATGTAGTAAGTGGTTCTTGTTTGATGGTTGTTTTGAGTTAAGCCCACTGCAGGACTGTGACTCAAATAAATTTGATTATGGCGGAATTTCATATGAGGTGAAAAAATTATTTTTATTTGATGTTTGATATATATTATCCATTATTACTTAGCAGTTACTGTTCAGACTTTTGCCATGATTTTCAGATGGACAAATTGTGGCTAATTCAGAACAGCATACCCCTGTCTTGAATTATAAAACAGTTATTGTTTTATACAATTGTTATATTATACAATAGTTATTGTTATATCCAATGTTGACCAACAGTGGACAATATCATTAAATGTCATTTATTTCTCTAAAGGCGCTGCTAAATTATTAGCATCATTATTCCAGCCTCCATGATTCTACAGAAGTCATTGTAATATGCTGATTTGGCACCCAGAAATGAAAATTGATTATTATTATTATTATCATCATCATCATCATCATCATTGTTAACAGCAGTTTTGGTTGCTTAATTTTTTTTATCAAAACTGTGATCCATTTTTTTTTCATTAATTCAAAAGATATATTTTGTAACATTTATTAATGTCTTTACTGTCACATTTGACCGATTTCAGTGTGTCATTGTGAGTAAAACCATCCATTTTTATGGGGGTATCCTAATGCACAAACTTTTGAATAGTATTCATTCATTCATTCATTCATTCATTTTCTTTTCGCCATTATTAATTTGAGGTCGCCATAGCGTAATGAACCGCCAACTTATCCAGCACATGTTTTACGCAGTGGATGCTCTTCCAGCTGCAACACATCACTGGGAAACACCCACACACACGCATTCACACACATACACTATGGACAATTTAGCCTACCCAATTCACCGATTTAGCCTACCCAATTCACCGATACCACATGTCTTTGAACTGTGGGGGAAACCGGAGCACCCGGAGGAAACCCACGCAACGCAGGGAGAACATGCAAACTCACACAGAAATGCCAACTGACCCAGCCGAGGCTCGAACCAGCGAACTTCTTGCTGTGAGGCGAACATGAAATATGTACTATTAAAAAATGTAATTAGACACACTTGTGCTTAAAAAAATTTAAGTGAAGTTTATTTATAAACTAATTTCGAGAAGATCATATGATTCTTTGCGGCTGGTCCCACAATATCCAATTTATGATTCACCAATCAGACGATTCCTAAGCCACTATAAATAACCTAAGTTCCATACAACAGCCATCTTCATTTTGAAGAATCCCCCCTTCCACCCCTATTCCTCCTCCTTTCCTAGATGGGTGGCACGGTGGCCCAGTGGTTAGCACTGTTGCCTCACAGCAAGAACGTCACTGGTTCTAGTCCTTACCAAGCCGGCTGATGTTTCTGTGCGGAGTTTTCACATTCTCCCCGTGCGCACGTGGGTTTCTTCTGGGTTCCCCGGTTTCCTCCTACCGTCCAAAACCATGCAACTTAAGTAATTGACTAATCCAAATCAGCACCATAGACATGCTCCTAGTAAGTAGTTATCTCGTAAGAGTAATCACTATATGTTCATTAGCTCTAACTCCCCTCTCGCCTTGCAAACGGGAGGGGGCCCCGGGCTTGAGGATCTTATGAGCTCAGGGCTCTCTCCCGGGTCAGCATGCCAAACAAGCTTTATAATCAATCATCAGCTAAATGTGAACTCTTAAAATGTACCTGGAAAGTGCTTGAGAAATACTTTAGACTTTGGAAAAGGTATAAGAAACCTGAATGAGTATGTAGGAAATGGACTTTCTTAGTTTCAAATGTTATTTTTGTTTGTTTTTGTAAGGTCTACTATAGATAATAACACGAACTCTGTTTGAATAATTCAAAACATAACAATTTATTAGTCAGGTAAATGTGTATTATGATAATTCATTAAGTCAATTCATAAACGATCAATACAAGACATCAAATTATCAAAGATAAATCCAAGATTAAAGATGCATACCTGACTTCAAAATATACATAACATGGAACATGAAGATCCACGCTACGGGTTAATCTAGGTGCAGAATCGCGCCGAACATTTAGAAACATTCCCTTAAGTAGTCAATCCAAAATCTCCTCGAGGAAAGGGTGTGTTGAATAACAAAAGGCATTTGCATTTAGTGGAAGAGTTTCTGCCTATAGGCATTTGAACAGAACCCCTAGGTAAAGGCACACCCTTCGCAGTGGTTGAAAAGATACCTGAAGTTATAAATCTATTGTTTTGATTGTCTATTTTTGAGGCAATGAGACCATTGTACCAGTCTCACTGAGACATTTCAAATGATATCAAACATGATAAATGAAGTCACTTGGATTAATATAGAACATTCATACTTTGAAATGACCACTCTGTGGGAGTGAGTGAACAGGGGGTTTTTCGGGAGATGTTTCAAATGTAAATGAAGGAAAGGAGAGGAGCTGGCTTTCCCGCATTCCCACCTGGTGGGGTTGATCCAATTCTCTCTGTGTTTCTAGCTCATACTTGAATTGTCAAAGACATCAAAGTATTTGTGGTATCTCAAATCTTCCATTTTCAACCTGTCTATGATCACTAATATGATCTTTCTTTATATTTTTTGAGCAGCAGCCTCACCAAAACCCTCAAGCATGTGTACAGCCAGTACGGTGTAAAGAAAGGCCTGTACCGCGGCCTGTCCCTCAACTACATCCGCTGTGTCCCATCACAAGCCGTTGCCTTCACAACCTACGAGTTTATGAAGCAAGTTCTTCATCTAAACTAAAGGAAACAGTGACTGAAGCCTTACAGAAATGAACCCACACCCCTGGCGAAATCCCAGCAGCCTGCCATTCCAGAGGCCATATCTTAAAGAACAGATAAAAACATCAACACCTGCCATCACATATTGAACTATATGCCTTAACTAATCACTCATATACAGTAAGCAAACAGACTGAACAATTACGTCTTTTACATATAAGCATTAATGCTTTTAACTATGACTGATGATGTAATTTTTTATGTCAAGAACCTAAATTGGGAAATCGGTTTTGTTTGCTGAGTTTGATTTACATGTAGCTTCATATTTCAGTCACCTCAAGTCTTATTGACTGATTGGTGTTTGTTTAAGTGATCAAGATGACTTGTCGCTACTGTTTTGTTAAAATAGTGAATGGACGAAAGTGTGTATATATAATTTCTATGCAGTATTTAGTCACATTCGCATGCTGACGTTACTGTGGCTCATTTTTAATATCTGATCAATGCCTTACAGTTGGGATTAAATCACAGTCTCTCTTATGGAAGAGAGCAATCATGTGAGAATGTTTGTGGCGATGGAAAAATCATAAGTGATGTATATTAATCTGTTAAATTATTGTTGACTGATTTGTGATGGGAACAAGTGGATCCCATGAATACAATAATGTAAAATAATAATAAAAATAATCATAATGACTTTCCATATCTACGTATTTTTCTATATATATGTCAACAAAAATGTTTAATTCAGTCTGTTATGAATGTTATTTGGGAGTAGTGCATGTCCTATGCATGGACTTTTACTTTTTGTCATATTCATTGAATTTGAGCAGGCTAAGTTTCTAAAAAAAATTGTCATTGTGTTTTTTTTTTAATAATCAGGAACATAAAATATTAATTATTTATCTTTTTGGAGGTTAAAATATTGGTACGGTGTAGTCTAAAATATTATACCCACTGTCTGAAAACTAAAAGATACTCTAAATTCAATCTTTTTATTTGACGTTTGGTAGGATGTGATTGGTAGTTTACAGAATAAAGCTGATTTCATTCTGCTCACACACAGAACTGTGAATCATAAATTCTAAATACTGCTTGTATGTTTGTGTATAGTAATTTGTTTTAATTAATATGTGATTTTTAAAAACAAAATTTTTATTATGTTTAATGGAAATGAGCACTTCAGTCCATTTTGCTTTCTAATGTAATAGTTTTTGCCATGTGGTGGCAGTGTTGAGTTTATAAACCACGTTTTAAATGAGCTTTTAGTTTTTTCAAGGGGAATTTTTACATGTGTGTGTGTACATTCAACAGAGACTGATGATGATATAGTTTTGTAAATTACTGTATAGAATAATGCAGTGTTAAAGATTGTGATTCGATTATTTTAATTCCGGTTTCTTTGCACTAAATCACTAGAATATGAGCTCTGTCTTATAACCTGACTGAAAACAAGAACGTTTATCTTGCTGCTTTTGACAAATCACCTTTATTTAATGTGTTATGGCAATAAAATGATTGTTATTTTTACATGACGAGGGAATATGTAATATCGAAGTGGTTAATAACAATGTTTTTGTAAATGTGATTATGCTTCGAAGCATTAAAAATAAATAGAAAAGTTGTCTTGTGCTTTAGTTTATCTTTGTTGCGACTAACACTTACAATATTATTCAGTGCTTGATCTTATTCCACAGTCGTCATTTGTCATCTGGTAGGATTTCCATAATATTTCCTCATTTGTTGGCCTGCTTATGCATTCACTATGGTACCCCTCACCATATTTGCATTTATTTCCTCTTATGTTAATAAGGAACTGTTGTTTGATATTTTGTCTCATTTGACTGGAAAATATGTTAGGCTACAAATTAAACTCTAGTCTGAACATATGTCTATATGTCCTACTCATAACAGTAAAACAAGGTAGTTTAATGGCCTTTAAAGTATTTTAAAGTTACACACAAAAGCATTCAGAAGTATTGGAGTTAACAATTTACTTATTTTATATTATTTATAGTAATTTTTTTACTAAACAACAAAAGGAAACAAACTAAAAATCCATGAAAATGAAATGACAGAAACTAATGTATAACTGTAGGTGATGTTTATATAGATTATCATCCTTGGTGTGAAAATGCCTTAATACTTTCACTTTTTATTACCGATCATTTGTAGCTATTTTCAGAACTGTTTAAACATTGTTAATAACAGTAAATGTTACTTGAGCACCAAATCCGTATGTGATTTGGCAACAGCCATCTTTATTTCAATAGCGCTTTTACACTCTCAGAAATAAAGGCATGCGAGCTGTCACTGGGGTGGTACTTTTTCAAAAGGTACAAATTTGGACATAAAAGATCCATATTAATACCTTGAGGGTATATATTAGTACCTAAAAAGTACAAAAGTGTTCCTCTTAAAACTTTTAGGTACCAATATGGACCCTTCAAGTACAAATGTGTACCTTTTGAAAAGCTATCACCCCCAGTGACAGCTCGCGTACCTTTATTTCTGAGAGTGTACAATGTAGATTGTGTCAAAGCATCTTAACATAGAAGTTCTAGTAGATTGAAAACTGTTTCAGTCCAGTTTTCAGAGTTGAAGTTCAGTTCGGTGTGGTTTAATTTTCACTGCTGAAAGTCCAAACACTGAAGTGCATATTTATCGATGCGCAGCTCCACAATTCCAAACCATGCAAGCCAGTGGCGATAATGGCGAGGAACAAAACTTCACCAATTGACAAAAGTGAAGGAAAAAAACTTGAGAGAAACCAGGCTTAGTTGGGCATAATTTCTCCTCTGGCCAAACGTCTTGTGCAGAGCTGCTGTCGAGGTGCTGGAGGCTGGAGTACTCTGGACGTCTATCATGGAGAAGCTGGCCCACAGGATCAATGCATATGTCCATCATATGCATCAAAATCATACATTTTCTCTTCTTTATTTGTGTGTGTGTGTGTGTCAAAAATCATTAGTACAGATGTTCAATGCAGATGTTTTGTAAATTAAAATAATAATAATAATCTGCATAAATTTTAAAAACTCATCTTTTGATTAGTAATGCTCAGATAGCATACGGATGTGGGCCACTTTAGGCAGTTATGCGGCACTGGTGGTTTTCCTTCGGCCCCTGTACAATGGAAAAAGGGGGCCAAAGATTTCAACTTATATATGGCCCATTTAAGGCAAAGATTTGGCACTTATGGCAAAATGTAATCTGAATGTGAGCCTAATGTGGCCCATGTGAAAAATGATAAATTTGGCCCAAATGACGGAGGACTAATGTGGGCCACAGTTGGCAAAAATGTGGCATAGTCGTTTAAGGGTAATCTAGGTCTAAACCCAAAGTGGCTCACATGTGTAGGTGCAAATGTGGCCTAGTTATCTTAAGACATATGTGGGCCACTTTTAGCAAATATTCGACACAGTAAGCTCTGGCTAATGCGGCTGTGAGCCTAAAGTGGCCCAGAGAAGATATGGGAAATGTGGCCCAGTTATTTTAAAACATATGGGTACCACTTTTGGCAAATATTCGGCACAGTAAGCGCTGGCTAATGTGGATTTGAGCCTTAACTGGTCCAGAGAAGATATGGCAAGTGTGGCCCAGTTATCCTAAAACAAATGTGGGCCACTTTGGGCAAATGTTTGGCACAGTAAGCTCTGTCTAATGTGGCTGTGAGCCTAAAGTGGCACAGATGAGATATGGCAAATATGGGCGAGTATATCTCTGGCTGATGGTGTGAGCTCAAAGCAGCTTAGGTGAGATGTGGCAAGTATGGTACTGTTATTTTAAAACATATTATAGGTCACTTTTGGTAAAGATAAAGTACAGTGATCGTTTGATAACTAAAGGGGTCAAACCATAGCTCTTTGACATGGATATGGGTAGTAAATTTGTGGCCCAGATCTAGCAAACAGGAGCTGACCACCCTGGAGCCATCATTCCATTTAGTATGTGGTCAGGCTGTAAGTGTCTGGTGTGGGCTGGATCTGGGCCAGGATAAAAGCAAACTGTGGTTCAGAATAGGGTCAGTTCTGGTTCATTTGGTTGAATTCTGGCTGACATGTGGTATTGCTTTGGCGTATTTTTGGCCCAGATCTGACAAACAGGAACGGTCCACCCTAGAGCCATCATTCCATTCAGTATGTGGTCCAGATCTGGGCCTGAATAAAAGCAAACTGTGGTCCAGAATAGGGTCAGTTCTGGTACATTTGGTTGAGTTCTGGCTTATTGATATGGTTTAATTGTGGCCCAGATGTGGCAAACAGGAGCAGACAGCTCAAGTGCCATCATTCCATGCGGTACTGTATGCTGAGCATTGCTGAGAGTTATTAAACCCTCGGATTACTTTCAAATAGCCTAATTATCTCATCCTAATACTGTCATTGCTTATTTATTCAACTTTTTCAAAGAAAAAAAAAGGACAATCATCTCAAATATATCTGTATATATATCAACAAATCTGTTGACTTTTATCTTCTCCATCACATTTCAGCCATTTGGCAAATGAGCATCAAAATATTTAAAACATTAGTGTTTATAAAATAAACCTAACACAGGTGTTTTCAATTTGTAGAATTAATAATAACAAAAAAAAAAAAGATTAAAAACAAAGTAGCAAAACATTTGCTAAACTCTATTTATACTTTGTCTTCCTGTTAAGAATGATAGTTAACAGCATCGGATAAACACATGCTGCACGTTCTTGAGAAACTCATTTGAGAAAACTGAAGTGTGAAACGTGTGAAGTAAAAATAAAATACGACAAGAAGAGCATCTTTAAAAAATAGTTCATCAATTACGAAATTATTTCTCTGAGACATAATACATAGACATAAATCAAAAAGGTAATAGAGATGCATGGTGTCAGTCGAAGTTCTTCGTATAGTTTATATTTTGCATAACTCTGGTTCGGGGTTGTACTCTATCACACATCAAGATCTCATCTATAGTTTCCGCGTCTGTTTATCAGTGTGTGTGTGTGCGTGTGTGTGTGTGTGGCTTGTGGCTGGAGTCAGTTAGTTAAAATGGGAGAGAAAGAAGAGGAAATGCAGTGCGACTCTTGAAAAGCCCACACACGTTCAGAGTTCCTCTCCTGCTTGAAAATGCCCAGCTACACGGTGACTGTAGCTACTGGCACTCAGTGGTTTGCTGGCACCGATGATTATATTTATCTTACTCTGGTGGGCTCTGAGGGCTGCAGTGAAAGGACCCTGCTGGATAAACCCCTCTACAACGACTTCGAGAGAGGAGCGGTAAGGAGCTTATTTTATCCATATGGAAAAATAGTATAGTGACCAACTTACTGTAGCTTTTGAACCAAGTACTAGAATTAATCTTTTGAGGTAATTATATTGTTATTGTGGTGACACTCTAATATTTCATCTATAATGTATACCCTAATCTATAAATCAAGTTAATGTTTTTGTTTTTCATGTGAAGAAAATGTTTATGTTTTATAAAGAATAATGTTTTGTTACAGTATATTGTACATGAAAAATACTATGCTTTTTCAATTCAGAATCTCATGTTTAATGCAGTGTGGAGACTGGAACTTGTGTTTGCGCTTTGTGACATATTTTAGCACTTTTTGAGTGAACTTTTGTCACGCCCGAAAAAAAAAAAAGGTGCAGATTTTTGTGTGTTTTACAAACAATTTACATAAATTACACAAAGTAAATAGTATGATGTTTTTGAACCATACTATAGTAGTGTATTTTATTGTATATTTGATAGTATTTATGGTATAACTTCTGACTCATGAACTGATTACTGAACATGAAGAGTACTGAACAACACTGAAACAAAACGATGTCTGCAAAATTGTTGCAAACAATTTGTGTTGAATTTAAACTTATTAAATTTAGTAATGTTCAACTTCATTTGTTTGTTTAAATCCAGCCCAAATAAATTGTTTACAACCACTTAACTTGAAAAACAAATAGGAATCATCTTTGATTATTTTTTTCAGTGAACATAAACAGTTTTCTACAGTATAGTGTGGTGTATTGTAGCATGACATAATTTTAGAAAACATAGTACATTATTGAGTAATTTGTTTACATTTCTATAGTTGTTGTATTATCACAGTAAATATAGAATTACCTTAAAAGATTAAAGCAATGTTTTAAAATTATAGTATGGTCCAAAAACTGATAAAAGTTACCATAGTATTTTTTCAAGTAACTAGTGCTTCTTTGGATGACACATTGAAAACTTAGTTCTGTGACAATAAAGGTGTTAAATTATTATGAAACTTCCTTTTACTCTTTTATTAAGGTTATAGGCAATGCAAGTCCAGAATTTAGCAGTAGCAAGCCTTTCACCTTTGAAATTAATCAAGCTTGTTGTCTCCCTGGTAAAAAAAATGATTTGTTCAACCTAGTTAAGCCATCTTGTTGCATTGACTCAGTTAAGTTGTATTGACTTAATTCTCTAAGCTTTCTCAACTTAAAATGTTAGTTGTCAGAACCAAATAATTGACCCCAACTACTTATTTCAAGTTATCTGGACTTACAAAGTTTAGTTTTAATAGGTTAACTTACATTATCAATTAGCAGAACTTGCCAGGTTTAGTTTAAATACATTAAATTAAATAGACTGAACTTAATCTACGTTTACTCAATTAGAAACAGAACAGACAACAATACAATACACATTTTATTAAAAGTCTTAACTCCCAATTTAGCAATAGCACACAATGTACTTTACAATATTATTGTAATATTTATATTAAAATTATTATTATTAGGTAATTTTACTAATAAACTAAAAGTAATCTCAAGAGGAAGAAAAAAAATTACTGGAAAACTCTAAAATACACTATACAACTAACATGGCTCTTGGAAAAAACGACACCAAAACTTGGAAGATTATAAAATCTAATCTCAACATCTTTGTTTCAAGGTTTTTTAATTCAATGTATTCAACAGATATCTGGTCCAATGTTCATCAACATTTTCTGATATCATCCCTCTGCTCAGCTCTTTTTCAGAATCTGTGTGCTGTATAAAAAATGCCAAACAATAACGTATTTCTTTCTTTACATTACAAAATCGAAAACACTAAAACTGAAAGACATAAACACAACATGTACACCAAATCTTATTTACCTACAAATCATTTCTGCACGATTGCAGTGGCAGTACCATAAAGATGGCATTATGGTCATTGATTAAGACCCTGAGCCCTAATAATCAACTATAGATCAAAAATATCTATAATTCGATAATTGTGTAACCTTTTTACTCTTAGTATGTATTTATACAGCACTCAAAAATGACCAAACTCATAAACTGAGTCTTTATAATCAAAAGATAAATACAAGAGCAATTAAAAAATTTTTGATTCACAAAGAGAAAGAATTAATTTCTTCCATGTAACTCTAGCCTTTGCTTAATAAGATCAGACCCTTCAAAATGTCTCTTAAATGATTAATTTATAGTCATACATATATACATACAGTATAACCCAGTTTTCTAAAAGATTCTAATGGTTTCCACTGCACAAACAATTGAAACCATTACAATCCATCAATTTTAAATGGTTAAACAGTGAGTTAACCATTAACCATAAAAGTTACCCATTAAACCAGTACATTTTAATGGTTTATAGGTTGTTCTGGGAATATTCCTTTAGGATTTATTGGCTTTTACATGCCACCAATAGACAATTATCAACTGAGACCCCCAGGACATTTACAGATTCCATTGTAATCAATGTAATATCCATTATAAACATTAAAACCATTACAAAACTATTAGAACTATAACTTTTTTAGTTATAATAATCAATGCCACAAACAAATAATACCAGAGCATTAAAAGTTACAGGAATCAAGGCTTGTCATTTTACTTCATGAAGAAAGAAGAAAAGGTTTATTTCAATGTAACTTTATTTATAGCTTAGCATTATTTGCCTAGTATGTTCAATAACATATTTTTATATAATGTTTCATAATATTGTCATATCCCTTTTGACCATTCATGAACATGCATTTGAGTTATATATATATATGAAGAGTTAGATGCAAAAATCTTTAAATACCATCTAAAATTTTCTCCTAAATGAGCATTTTTATCAGGATCCTGTGTGTAGATTCAGTAATTTCCCTTTTACAGCAACAGGATAAGTCCTTCCCATGGTCTTTAAAGTGAAATTAGACAGCAGTATGAGGTTTTTGCATCTGAACTCTTCTACCATTTAAGCTAATTTCAAACCGTTTGATTCTTTGGATTTAAAATGGCAGAAAGTGCACAATAAGCTCATCCCAGCAAGCATATTGGATGTTTACAAGACATCTAACAGACATCAAAACATAGATGTATGTGCTAAAGCAAGGCTAATTTGGGCTGCCAGTGAAAATCTAGTCGACATCTAACAATAGTCCAAACTAGTTACTAAATATGAAGTGTGCAGTCTGTCTAATCTGATCAGTCTGTTTTTTGATGTATTGTTTAGATGTCTATCTTTTCAGCTAACAGCCCAAATTTAGCCTTGTTTTTTGTCACTTTTATACAAAAATGTTTGCTGATAAACTGAAACTTGTTGAAACTTGTTCTTGTATCTTTAAATAGTCAAGCAGCATACAGTTTGAAGTCAAGAATTATTAGCCCCCCTTTGGATTTTTTTTTTTCTTTTTTAAATATTTCCTATATGATGTTAACAGAGCAAGGACATTTTCACAGTATGTCTGATAATATTTTTTCTTATGGAGAAAGTCTTATAAGTTAAGACTGTTTACTTATAAGTAACAGAATGTTTTTGCATTATCTTACATCATTTCCACCTAACAATTTACAAAAGAAAGGGGATGTGGAAGCCATATTAACAGTAAAAATAAATTCTATAGCAAAAGACATTAGGTTGAATGGGGAGTAGGAGCGGCACGGTGGCTCACAGCAAGAAGGTTGCTGGTTCGAGTCCCGGCTGGGTCAATTGGCATTTCTGTGTGGAGTTTGCATGTTCTCTCCGAGTTTCAGTGGGTTTCCTCCGTGTGCTTCGGTTTCCCCCACAGTCTAATAAAAAACATGTGCTATAGAGGTATATGTAGGTAAATTAGGAAAATGAGAGAGTGTATGGGTGTTTTACAGTATTGGGTGAGGCTGGAATGGTATTCGCTGTGCAAACAAATATGCCGAAATAACTGACAGTTCATTCCACTGTGGCGACCTCCTGATAACTAAAGCTGGAGCTGAATGAATGAATGAATGGGAGTAATGTACTCAATCCATTTGGATCAAAAGTCAACAAATGTATCTTTTTAGGTTGAGGCACACAGTATGTAATTTTTCTCCAAAATGAATACATTTTACAAAATAGTAATACAGTTTTGCATTTGTGGTGGATTAGGTTTTATACCAGCATCTAGCTTTTTTAATCTGCAGCAAGGATGACTCTATACTTACAGTTGAAATCAGAATTATTAGCCCTGCTTTGATTTTTTTTTTTTTAAATATTCCCAAATGATGTTTGACAGAGCAAGGAAATTTTCACAGAATGTCTGATATATTTTTTCTTCTGGAGAAAGTCTTATTTGTTTTATTTCCGCTAGGATTATAAAAGCAGTTTTACATTTTGAAAAACCAATTTAAGGTCAATTTTAGCCCCTTTAGGCTATATTTGTTTTCATAGTGTACAGAACAAACCATCGTTTATACAATAACTTGCCTTATTACCCTAACCTGCCTATTTAACCTAATTAACCTAGTTAAGCCTTAAAATGTCACTTTAAGCTGTATAGAAGTGTCTTGAAAAATATCTAGTCAAATATTATTTCGGTCATCATGGCAAAGATAAAGAAATCAGTTATTAGAGAGAGGTATTTAAAACTATTATGTTTTAGAAATGTGTTGAAAAAAATCTTCTCTGTTAAACAGAAATTGGGGGAAAAAACAGGAGGCTAATAATTCTGACTTCAACTGTATATTGTTTTTCCTTTCCAAGAAATCCATTGACAGCTATCCTAATAAAATACCTCAAAGCTGAAATCAACTGAAGTATTTAAGATCTTTCTAAAATGTTATGTATACCTTCCAAAAATGTCCAATATTAGGACATCACCCTAATATGTGAAATTGACTAGCATCCTATGTCTCCAACAATTTGAGTTTCAATGACATGACGTTTTCTGTTTTGGAGTAAGGAAAAAAACCGAATAACATATCTCTAGCAAATTCTCTCCAATAAAAAGAATGTGAAGTTAAACGTTCTAATTTACACCTCACCAGCCACTTTATTAGGTACACTATATTAGTACCGGGTTGGACCCCCTTTTGACTTCAGAACTGCCTTATCCTTCGTGGCATAGATTCAAACAAATATTGCTCTGAGATTTTAGTCCTTATTGGATGATAGCATCACGCAGTTTCCTGCAGATTTTCGGCCTGCACATCCATGATGTGAACTCCTGATCCACCTCATCCCAAGAGTGCTCTGTTGGGTTGAGATCCGGTACATTCTGGAGGCCATTTGAGTACAGTGAATTCATTGTCATGTTCAAGACACCATTCTCAGGTGATTCACACTTTATTATCCTGCTGGAAGTAGCCATCAGAAGATGGGTACGCTGTGCTCATAACGGGATGGACATGGTCCGCAGCATACTTAGGTAGGGCTGTGGCATTGACACGATGCTCAATTTAAAACTAATGGGCCCAAAGATAATATCCCCCAAACATTTATCAGGCTCACCAGTTCCACTCATATGGTCTCCATGACCTATGACCTGGTTTTGTGGCTCCTAAAAAATAAAGTTAAAATAGACAGACAAAAAGAGGAGCAAGGACACTGCACATTCTTATATTAAGCAATGTGTTAACTTATTCATCATTCAATAATCATATTAATAAAGTCATGAGAAAAAGGATAAATGTTGATCCATGCTGGGGTGGATATGGAAGGCAAGAAATCCGAATCCATCAAAAACTATTAAAAATTGAATAAAAGTCCCTTTCTTAACTTTTTAATGCTAAAAGTTGCTGGAAGAAAAATCAAGATCCCATAATGCATTCAAAACCATAAATAAATGTGAAAAAATAAAAACATAAATCACAAAATACAAAAAACGGCTCATATTTACGGATATTTTTGTGGAAATAAGTGATATACAGTAAGTGTAGAAATCAAAAGGTCCTAAAATGATTTTGCATTGAGTCACAGACCAATAGGATGCATGTATTAAACCGAAGTTTATTTATGAACTAATTTCGAGAGGATCATGTGCTTATTATTGTTTGTGGCTGGTCCCGGATTATTCAATTTATTATTCACCAATCAGACGATTCCTGAGCCACTATAAATACCCTAATTTCTATATTACAGCCATCTTCATTTTGAAGAATCCCCCCTTCCACCCCCTACTCCTCCTCCTTTCCTAGATGGGTGACACGGTGGCCCAGTGGTTAGCACTCACAGCAAGAACGTCACTGGTTCTAGTCCTTACCAAGCCAGCCAGCACGTTTCCGTGCAGAGTTTACATGTTGCTCACGTGGGTTTCCCTCGGGTTCCCCGGTTTCCTCCTGTAACGGAGGCCAGCTAGTAAGTGCTGTGCAGGTAAACCTCACTCCTCTGACCTCTAAAGGTGCTCTAGCGACAGATGCACTCCCACCATCCAAAAACATGCAACTTAAGTCAATTGACTAATCCAAATCGGCACCATAGACATGCTCCACTACGTAGTTATCTACTAAGAGCAATCACTATCTGTTCATAAGCTACCTACAGCAGGGGAGTTCTCGAGATCTACCTGAACTCAAACTCCCCTCTCGCCTTGCGAACTGGAGGGAGGCCCGGGCTTGAGGATCTTATGAGCTCAGGGCTCTCTCCCGGGACAGCATGCCCAAACAAACTTTATAATCAATCATCAGCAAAGTGTGAACTCTTGAAACCATTTTGTGTTTAAACCTTATTGTGTAGAATTGCATTTTTAAAGCATCTGGTGTGATTCAAGGTGGACTCATATGATGTCAGCGTAGGAGAGGATCTTGGTGAAATTCAGCTGGTTAAATTGAAAAGAAGAAATACTGGATGCACGATGACTGGTACTGCAAATACATTACGGTGAAGACACCCTATGGAGATTATGTGGAGTTCCCTTGCTTCCGCTGGCTGGTTGATGACAAGAGGTGATCCTCAGAGATGGCAGGGGTACGTTCCCATTGTGCATATCTCTTCCTGTAATACAGCATTCAATTTTAGTATAACATTTGGATGCTTGCTGTGTTTCAGCTCGATTGCCACAGCACGACAAGACCGGAGTGGCGAAACAGCACAGGCGCAAAGAACTGGAACAGAGACAGAAGACATACAGGTTTGATGCAACTGTTAGAAAGAGGTCAACCAGCAGTTGCGGACTGCAGGAAAAGGGATTTTCCTCATACGTGCATTTGTGGTCTTCAATTATTTCATCATATAAAACATTAATTTCCCTTTTCTTTTAGACACTCTTATAAACATTACTGCTGAAGAAAGATGCAAAAACTTCCACATTTTCTTTTATCATGCTCAGATTTAACAATTTCACATTCACATGCAGTGCCGTCTGAAATTGTCTCCTAAAATATGCATTTTCGTAGCATCCTATGTTAATTTTCAAATCTGAAGAATCTGATGAAAATTTGCATCTGAACTTCATATATACAGTCAAGCCTATATATATACTGTTTACATGGTAACAAGATACAACTCGAGCTGATCACAGGTAAACAAGACCGCGTAAAAAATTGCTTTTTGTAACAATTTGTACATTTTAGTACTAAAAACTTTATTCATTGAGGTTTATTTCCGATGAGTTCATAATTTCTAATACAGAATTCATGCTGTTTTTTTTTAATTTATTATTGTACATTAAAAAGGGTCATATTTTGGTTTTAAGGGTCTCCAACAACAGGCAGATATGCATGCAAGTTCAAAAAAAACACTTTCATTGTCTTATAATATGCATTTATTTTTACCTATTATCCCAGCAACTCCCATATGATTCTTTCAACAATTGATTGTTCCAAACCCGTCATTAGTGCAAATCTAATCTGCGCCGATTGGACCAATGACAGCCTGTTGCGATTGATTGACAGTGTTCAGCGCGAGACAGAGTGAAATGCCCAGCATGGCTTATCAACAATATTGAAGTAGTCAAAGTGCAGAGGCGTATGTGTGAGCAGACCTGCCAACACTTCTGTTTGTCCTGGGAGTCTCCTATATATCAGACCCTTCTCCAGCCACCCACCTGTTTTTATTTATCCTGGAAAACTCCCATAATTTCAACCCCCCCCCCAGTCCTCAGCATTTTGTTACGGTTTGTGAAACCTCCTGGTCGCCAACATTGGTATAGGAATCCGATCCGATCCGAACACGATTCATATTAGTTAACTTACTAACACCACAGTACACAGTACCCAGTTCTCAACAGTGTTATTCAGGACACCTCACCCTCGAACCTAACCACCCGGTCTCCCGGATTTTCAGGGACTCTTGTTGGCAGGTATGTGTGTTAGACCAATGCAGGAGTGCATTAAAGCAATGCAGTTAAACACCAGCATATTGCCTCTATTCTTAACCATAAGTAAAAACAGCGACACACATTCAGTATTAATCCACACAGTGGCAAAAGCTGAACTATTTTGAACCTTGACTGCTGCACAAGTGTAGAAAACAGTTGACGGTGGCCATAGCACAACAAACGGCAGAGGAACACCAGCTCACAAACGCATTTAAATCCGTAAACAATGCGGCACGTGTCACGTTTTCAACATGGCATTAGACATGATATGAGAATATAAAGAGTTAACCAGAGGCACTACAAGCAGTACAAGTAACAAAACAAAATTAAATACATAATTTGCAAGCTAGAGAAAACAAGGAGGCAACCATTTTAATCGCACTTACACTTGGAGGAAGAAACTGGTCTATGAACTGTGTACCGATAAAGTTTCTGTCGAGCTCTGACAAAGTCCCACAAATCAATAGGCTTTTGTAATCCTTCCTTAACAAACAGCTGACGAATCCCCTGTTGTAAAGCGTGTACATTCCAGAAGCACTCGTCAGAAAAATGACGGGAGCAGCACAGGCTGAGGCTATAATGCTGAGATATTTTGCAAAAATAAACTCATCCACTGACTCTTCACAGTTTCATCTTGGGTAGGGAAAATAACACAAACTTTTCCTCAAACTTCCAATAATATCAAGCTGAGCACAGCGTCTACACGACTTGATTCAACTAAGATCTGCTACCGTGTTTGTCTTCCTCCTTTTCTTTGCCACTGGGTTTGTGGCTGGGGCCGCAGGGTTTCAATTTTCCCAGGTTTGCGCGCACAACGATTGGGCAGGGCTTAAGTTTTGTATCGACGTCACGCCAAAAACGGCTAAAGACTCGTTATCAAGACGATTCATTTGAACCACTCTGAGTCGACTCTTGTATAGATGAATCAATCGTTTTAAACACTGCACTTTCAAATTTAAGCCTTAGCTGGACATTTCACTTCACTTAGAGCTGTATTATAGGGGCTCTTTAATTGATTTTTTCATATAGACCTATATTGTTGTCTTCAATTATTTTTTTAACAAATATTTTACAACAACAAAAGTAACTATACTGGGAATTTATGAATAAAATAGAATGCAAAAGATCCTGAATTTATCATGCAAAAAATCATGCACATGCACATGTCACGCCTGTGTATGTTGTTTTTAGGGTAACCGGAAATTTAGTGAAACTAATATACTTTTTACTTAAGTACATATTTCAGGCCGTACTTCTTTACTTTTACTTGAGTACAAAAGTGTAATCAGTACTTTTACCAGAGTCGTTTAAAACATGACTATCTGTACTTCTACTTGAGTAAGGGATGTGTGTACTTTCGCCATCTCTGGTGTCTGTTATGATATCAGGCACTTTAATAAACAGTTAAATACCAAATTATTAACCCTACTATGAAACTACTTAAACTACTATTAACACAGAGAACTTTTGAAACACATTTCAAACAGTTTTAATAACCAGTTTCTAATAACTAAACTCTTCTGTCTATACCATGATAACAGTAATACTTTCCTAGTTTTAAAAAAATTGCAATATACTAGTATTCAATTTAAAGGCTTAACTTTGCAGCCTACTTGAATGTTATCACTCAATTGAATGGGTGTATCAGTGGTTATCAGCTGATAGATATGGGCCAGTAGGGGGCCTTCTGTGTCTACTGGTAGGCTCAGAAGGCTGTGATCATCCATCCACATGATTAATCAGCTATAGATCACATACGGCTGCAGCCGGAGATTACCAATAATTATTTATATTATTTATATTAAATGTCCCATTAATTTTATTTACAGGATCTGGAATCTTCTTTATTAGTATAACTATTACACCATGTGGATGGATGATGACAGCCGGATAACATTTTTAACCTGGTATTAATCTCTGTGTTCTAGTTTCAGCTTTTCATACTGAATACCGTAATTCCCTGGTTAATGTTTTTACTTGCAAATCAGCTTTCAGTCTTAGTGATTATTAATAGCTGCAGCATACAAACTATAAATAACTCTCTTCGACTCCCTTTTTTTGTACCATCCTGAACATTGTTGGAAGAGTAAAATGCTCTCATTATGTATGTTTGGCATTTTAATTTCTCTCAAGCTCTGAAACAAAATACAGTTTGTATGAAAAAGTTCCAATGACTGTGCAAAGCATATTAATATTTATTCAATATTAATTTATTCAATAACTGTTGTTTTCTGTTGGTGGCATGTTAAAACCAGTCCTGTAATATGTTTGAAAGCACAAAGTTTTAATGGTTAATTATGTCAATATATATACATACAGTTGAACTCAGAATTATTGGCCCCCTATAAAGTGAATGGAAAAATATTTAATCTAAAATCTAAAAATATTTTTTCCTCTGGAGAAAGTCTTATTTGTTTCATTTTGGCTAGAATAGAAGCTAAAAATTTTTTTCGATAGTCTACAGAACAAAACCATCGTTATACTATAAATTGCCTAATTACCCTAACCTGCCTATTTAACCTAATTAACCTAGTTAAGCCTTTTAATGTCACTTTAGCCGTATAGAAGTGTCTTGAAAAATATCTAGTCAAATATTATTTACTGTCATCATGGCAAAGATAAAAGAAATCAGTTATTAGAAATGAGTTATTAAAACTATTATGTTTAGAAATGTGTTGAAAAATATCTCTCCGTTAAACAGAAATAGAAAAAATAAACAGGTGGGCTAATAATTCTGACTTCAACTGTATATATATATATATATATATATAATATATATATATATATATATAATATATATATATATATATATATATATATATATATATATATATATATTATAGGTTAGGTTTAACAATAATTTTCGGAGTAAAAAAAACCCTAATAGGAATACCTTTGTTTCCTGATGATACACTAAAATCCTTCTGTTACGTCTGACAAGGCAAGTCAAATGTGAAAGGATCCAGATGTGGTTAGAAATATTTATTAACGGTGCAATAGGAGATCCCTTCGCTAAGCCCCACCCTCATTAGTTACTGTTGCTATGCCTGTCAAGCTTTCGTTGCCTGGCACATCTATTAAAATGTGTTTGCGCTGGTGTCAGACATTCCCAGGGATATAATTAGTCAGTTTTGGCGAACAGGTGAGATATCTGAGAAAGCCAGACAAAAAGGACTGCAGTATGCATTACAGGGGTATATTCACGACATAATAGGCCAACGATTAGAAAATATTTTAATCAAAATTAAAGCTAAAGCCTAGCCGCCTCATATGCTGACCATTCAACAGCTTTAGTTCATGAACACCGAGAAGTGACATTTTAAAATAATATAATAATAACAAATTAAACCGTGATTTTCCTTTTTTTAGCCAAAAAAAAGCCTGATAGACTAATTGTTGTGCAATGAAATATAACATTACTAACCGACGAGGAAACACGCATGGACAGTGCTTCATTCATAATTCATTCATAGAGAGAACAGCCAGAAAGGGAAAGTTGATGCATTCATGCCAATTATTAGCATCATGACCCATAAAAATGTACAGCATCTATAACTGTCAGTATGTTTTGTGTGTTTTTTATACCGTTTCTATTATAATCTGCAGTTAAGTGGAAAAATAAATAAATTGAAATGCAAATCAAAGTATAAATAGCAGAAATGAACAAATAGATTTTTCCTACCAGCAAATATTAATTTGACACGAAATATAAAAGCAGACACTAACCCGCTATAACATCGTCGCCATCACCAATGACTAAATCACTAAAAGACAGACGAAACATTGGTGAATTGTAGCTTTGACATGGGCATGAGGGTTATAAATGACTGAAAAACAGCTGCGGGTGAAGTATATTGATCGCAAGTGCTCAGATTGTGATCACATCTCAGTTTTGTTCTGTTGATATGTCATTTCAAATATTCGTAGCTTGAAGCAGATAGAAATATGACTGGATTGTGCTGTTTTTACAGCTGGTTTTACAGCGTCTCACACAGCTTGATCCACGCTGGCATTTCTTCCCTTGGGTTTTTAGGTTTTGGAAAGGGAAAAAAACCACCACCCCGTCCCAAACTTTAGGATACCAGGTATCAGATTTGCCCATTCCATATGCACAACACTTTAGCTTGTTTCCCTGCTTGAAAGCTTGACAGACTGCCTGCGCAAAGCTACAGTACGGTTGCTAAGCCACGATTGGTGTGTGGGGGTTTTCAGGTGTGGCTTAGCAAAGGATCAATTGCCTGATAGAACTGAAAGCCTATGTCTCTCCCAGAAAATCCCTATCCATAGCCAGGCCTCCTGAACATATGAATGCACATTAGACACCATCATTACAATACAGCACATAACATTCACTTCATAAAACATTTCAATTACAATAACTAACCAAAGAAGATAGTTGCTATTTTTTACCTGCCATTCTCTGTCTGAACCGCATCCTTGAACCACGCCGATGACTTAATTCTTTCTGCAAAATAGTACAATAATATGCGCAGAGGTATGCAAAAAAAATACTGACATAGGCAGGGACAGCCTATTGTAATGTTCGGGACGACCGAATGTTTTGATTGGACAAGCTTTTCTTGGTCGATTTCATTTAATGATTGCTATCAGGATGTGCAGAAACTTACGACACGCATAACATAATTTAATTCTGAAGACAATCACTCATTCCACCTTGAACAAAAGCACAAGCACCACAGGTGAGGCATTGAAACAAAGAACAAGGAAACCTAGACATGAGAAAACTTCACAGACAGACCAACAAGAATGGAGACAGCAGGGCTTAAATATAAAGAGCAGACAAAAGGCTGAAAGGTGGGGGAGACAAAGAGTGTCCAAGGTCACTAACTGGGGTGAGTGAGAGTGAAACGCAGTGAAACACAGAGAGAACTGAGAACAAAGCAAAACATAGAACATGGGCAACACCTATAACACCTGTGCTAGAAACTGAACATGATAACCTTTAATGCCTCTGCAAGGTCTTCTTGTTACTTCTTGTCAACGTGAGCTGACATTTTTTGTTTAAAATGAAAATGGAGGACCCATATGGTTGTGCTGACAATCCAAATGGCGGTCACTTGTGGTTTCCATTTCGATTCTGCAAAAAGTTGTAAACAAATAGAATTAGTTCAACATTACAAAGCATTACAAGCATTACTAAATAAAATGCAGATTTCTGCCATTAGGTCTGTGTTTAAGGGTGGCCACACTGCTGTAACAAACCTTAAAGAGATAGTTCACACCAGAATGAATATTCTGTTGAAATTTCTTACACATCCTCTTCTTGTTTCTTTCCTCTGTTATTCACAAAGATATACTGAACGATGTTGGAGAAAAAAGCAGCTTTGACTTGACTTGTCTTTTTTTGTTTGATTGTTTCAACTATAGATTTTGATGGCTGCAATGCTTTTAAACATTCTTCAGAATATTTTGTGTTCAATGCAAGAAAAAAATGGGGAAAGAAATTCTAATTTTTAGGATGAACTTTCACGTTACACGCAAAACTAATTATACAGCGGTTGCATGATACCATTGCTTCCGCAAGTCTGACCACACTAGGACATCCTGTTTTTGAAAGTGTAAACTTTTATTTATGTTTTAAATCATGATATTAATGATAACAAATGTTCCCATGAAAATCGGATACAATGCACATAGGAAACATTCATTCATTTTCTTATTGCTTTAGTCCCCTTTATTTAATAAATATTAAATATTTAACATTTTTCTCAGCCTCCTTTGTTATGTTGAGTATTTTTACTTTAAAGACCAGGAAAGGACTTATTCTTTGCCATAAAGGGATATTATCGAACATACACACAGGAACCTTAAAAAAATACTTATTTTAGTGAACATTTTCAGACGACATTTAGAGGTTTTGACCCGGCTGGGTCAGTTGACATTCTGTGTGGAGGTTGCATGTTCTCCCTGTGTTCGTGTGGTTCGTGTGTGAATTGAATAAGAAAAAATATTTGAAAAAATCTTAATTAAAATAAAATGGTGTGTGTGTGTGTATATATATATATTATATATATATATATATATATATATATATATATATATATATATATATTATATATAGATATATATAAAATAAAATTATTATATAATATATAAGGTTTTAGGTAATATGTTTGATCATATATTTGCTATTAAAATGATATTAATGCTATTAAATTAATTATTAATGCTATTAAAATGTCATATGATATATTTTATATATGTGAAATTCAAAGATGATCCTTCGCTCTGTAAAAAATATTTGTTTACTCTACTTAAAATAAGTTAGTAAACCTGTTGCTTTTAAAACGATTAGTTGACATTACTTAAAAAAAGGTGAGTAAACGCATTGCATAATTTTTAAGTAAATGAACTATGCACAATTATAAAAGTTAAGTTAAATCAGTTTAACAGTTCCAAGTTACAAAATGTTAGTAAAACCACTGTCTTACAATTTTTTATGTAAATTAACTCATTCATTAATTCATTTTCTTTTCGGCTTAGTCCCTTTATTAATCTGGGGTCACCACAGCGGAATGAACTGCCAACTTATCCAGCATATGTTTTACGCAGTGGATGCCCTTCCAGCTGCAACCTATCTCTGGGGAACATCCATACACACTCATTTACACACAAACACTACGGACAATTATATCTTACCCAATTCACCAGTACCACATGTCTATGGACTGTGGGGGAAATCAGAGCACCTGGAGGAAACCCACGCGAACACTGGGAGAACATGCAAACTCCACACAGAAATGCCAACTGACCCAGCCAAGGCTCGAACTAGCAACCTTCTTGCTGTGAAGCGACAGCACTACCCACTGCACCACCGCGTTACCCCTTGTAAATGAACTATATGCAGAATTTATATTTCAGAAAAGTTAAATTAAATCAACGTAATAGTTTCAAGTTACAATGGGTTTACTTCAATTTGCCGCTTTTAAGGCAACAGGTTTACTCTTGCCTTATACTGTAAATAATCACTTTTTTACAGAGTGTCATATATGTAAATTGCATGTTGCCATTTATCAGAGGAGTGACATGGTGGCTCATGGTTAGCACTGTCGCCTCACAGCAAGAAGGTAGCTGGTTCGAGCACTGGCTGGGTCAGTGGGCATTTCTGTGTGGAGTTTGCATGTTCTCCCCATGTTTGTGTGGGTTTCCTCAGAGAGCTCGGGTTTTCCCCACAAGTCCAAAGACATGCACTTTAGGTGAATTGAATAAGCTAAATTGTCTGTAGTGTTTGTGTGTGAAAGAGTGTGTTTGTGTGTTTCTAAGTACTGGGTTGCAGCTGAAAGGGCATCCGCTATGTAAAACATATGCTGGATAAGTTGGCGGTTCATTCCGCTGTGGTGACCCCTGATGAATAAGAGGACTGAGCCCAAGGAAAATGACTGAATGAATGCCATAGATTAGATTTCTAAATGTTTGGTGCTGTTGTAAGAGAAATTTTGTAAATATTTTGTAACGTGATGTTGTGCTTCATGTTAAAGATGGAAAGAATGGCATCCTGGCTTCCCGATGAGTATCGACTGCAAAGCCCATAAAGAGCTTCCACGGGACATTCAGTTTGACAGCGAGAAAGGAGTGGACTTTGTGCTCAACTACAGCAAAGCGTAAGATCCTCTCTGTCTGACGATTCTGCACGTATCTCATTACTCTGCGTTATTTCCATAAAGAGCTCATCTGTTTGTATTTATGCACATTTGCATGCTTCTCTCAGACCTCTGTTTGCATGCATCTCTATGAACAAGCTCCAAACACAAGCATGCATTGTTTTTGTGGTATTATTGATTTGCAAGGGCTTGATGAACATTGTTGGTGTGGACTAAAGTAAGAGCGTGACTGTTAAAAGGGGGAAATTCAGTAGATTGTGTCGTTGATATAAATAGTTTTGAGAAGTGTTTTTCTCAGTCATGTACGTGTTGACCACTTAGATCTGCAAGCACTTCAGTATAAAACATTACTATAGAAGTTTATTAATGAACATTTACTAGTTGTGTACAGTAAATATACAGTAAATAGTATATTTATAAAACATAGAATCCCAAGTTATATAATTTTAAAGAATTTAAAGAGTACACTTTCATGACAGTGTTTCTTAATTCACTCAAGTACACTGTTAAATGTGCAGTTTGTTGAGTGCAATTAAAAGTGTTACTTAAAAGTAAAATAAGAATGATTTCCCCCAGTTTCACAGGCAAGACTTAAACTTAGTCTCAAACTAAATATAAGTCTGAGCTGTTTTAACTGAAAGAAACGTGCACTGATTGATCCTAAAAAGCTTTAGTCTGTTTGTTTTATCTCCAGATGGACATCAGTAATGTATTTTTCTAAGGGCAAATATATAAATACAGTGCATCCGGAAAGTATCATAGCGCTTCACTTTTTGCACATGTTGTTATGTTACAGCCTTATTCCAAAATGGATTAAATTAATTTATTTCCTCAATATTCTACACCACAATACCCCATAATGACAATGTGAAAAAAGATTTTTTGAAATTGTTGCAAATTTATTAAAAATAAAAAACTTGAAAAACATGTACATGAGTATTCACAGCCTTTCCTCAATACTTTGTTGATGCACCTTTGGCAGCAGTTACAACCTCAAGCCTTTTTGAATATGATGCCACAAGCTTGGCACACCTGTCTTTGGGAATTTTTGCCCATTCCTCTTTGCAGTACCTCTCAAGCTCTATCAGGTTAGATGGGAAGCGACTGTGCACAGCCATTTTCAGATCTCTCCAGAGATGTTCAATAGGATTAGGTCTGGGCTCTGGCTGGGTGTTTTATTGTACGTGTCCTTGAGTTGCCAGAAAGGCCCTTAAATAAAATGTATTGTTATTATTATTTTTATACTATATTATTACTCCCTCATTTGCAATGTTTCCAAATTGCATTATTAGTCATTTGTCTTACAAAGTTTTTAATGTTATCTATTATTTCTGTAAAGCTGCTTCTGACTATGACGTGTCCACACTAAATGGTTATAAGAGTTATAAGAATGTGTTTGAGGTATTATATGAAACATCCTTCATTTATACTCTTAGGAAAGAAGAGATCTCCACTTAACTATCACACTTAGAGACAAAAGGTGTTTTAGGTAATGTTAAAGTTACTGTATAAACCTTGAAGCATCAAAATCCCTACTCGGTATCGGCCGATCACCATAAAGAGGAATCGGTATTCAGTATCGGCTCCAAAAATCCTGATCGGAGCATCCGTAGTCTGTACATTAAATATGAAAGTTTATGAATAGAATAATTAAGTACCATGGTACTTTTAGTAAGACACTCTAACTGCCTGTAGTTACAAGTTCATTGGTTTCGATTACATGTCAACCAGACTCTCCTCGAGTGTTTTGACACCTGCCATGTGTAAAATGTAAACAGAAATTAGGGAATTGTGCGGTGTGTTTGTTGTGACAAGTAGATCTAAACACACTCACACAAGTTTACACACTAGTTCCGTCTTAGGTCCAATAAATTTCTACTTAAATATCATTTTCGTGTGCGTGATAGGCTTGTGCAAAAGTTCTAGTCACGCGCCTACTATGCAAAAAAATGCTGGTAAAGTAATTTAGGGAACTAACTAGGTTTGCGTCAGCCGTCGTGGCTGACTAATCGCTTAACGTCCACACACATTTCTCTCTAACGTTACCAACAGTTTGTTTCAGTTTCAGTTTGTTTTTTGCTCTACAAACTTTTAA